>NW_021319853.1:928527-937660 GCF_001605985.2 Dendrobium catenatum | reverse complement strand
TACGCGGGGTAGACCGAAAAAGACTTGGTTAAAAAATATTAAAAATGATATTTTTTTTAGATTTAAATAAATTTTTTAACTTTAATAGGATTCAATAGAGAAAAAATATTCATGTTGCTGTTGATATATATAATGAGATAAATATTTAATGTTATTATTATTATCATATATATTAAATAAATATCTTTAAAATTAATATTTATAGGTTTCATTTAGGATAATTTTTTACTTATATTTTAAAGTAATTTTTTATTAAGAAAAAAATTTTGAATTAAAAAATTTTGTACTAAAATAATTTTTTAGAAAATAGTAAAAAATTTATCTCAAACAAAAACTCAACTTGATAGGTTCATCAAGATAAAAATTTGATCGCTATTTTTTATACAATTACACATCTATTCAAATGATAAATCCCTTCACAAGCCCCAAAATCGCAAAATGAAAAAAAAAAAAATTCATTGATTAAGCAATGCTTAAATCCATAATTACAAGCGAAATTCATCCAAAAAAAAAAGAGGAAATTATCAGACGAGATAAGCTTGCGGTTTGCTGAGGTTTGTCTTTATCTGAGAGCAATTTCATTTTCAGCGAATCTCGCTTAATAATTTTCCAAGTATCGGGGAAACTAAGATTTAGAAGAAATACCCGAACGGAAATGGAGATTAGAAGAAGCTTCCTCCTCCATCAACGACCATCATCCTCTTAAACTCCTCGAAGTTAACCATCCCATCTCCATCCAAATCAACCCTGTTGATCATATCACGGCAGGCCTCGGCGCGATCGCCTTGCCTCAGCCCAAGTGATTTCAAAACCAGGCTGAGTTCCTCCACCGTGATCAGACCGTCGCCGTTATCATCGAACACCTCGAACGCCTCTCTAAGCTCCCGATCCTCGTCTGCTTCGCCCTCGCCTTCAGATCCGAGTGAGGCACAGAGCTCCTTAAACTCGTTGAGGTCGATGAGGCCGTCGCCGTTCGCATCCACCCTTTCCATCATGTTCGTCAAATCGTCGCCGGTAGCGTGGAGGCCGAGTCGCCGGAGGGAGTCGTTGAGCTCGGCGGTGGAGATGTAGCCGTCGCCGTCGGCATCGAAGGTCGAGAAGAGGGTTTTGAGGTTTAGGGAATCGGCCAAGGATTCCGATCTGTTAGCTCTGCGTTCTTTCGTGAGATCTGGTTTGGGCGGGGGATTGGGCTTGGGTTTGGGAGGTGAGATGGCGGAGAGGAGAAGGGAGTGGAACCATGGGAGGAGTTTGGAGGAGGGAAAGAAGAGTGAGTTGAGAAGGCCGCATAGGAAGAGGAGAGCAAAGAGGATGAGAGCGGCCATGGCTATCTGCTTGGTTAGAGAGAGAGAGCTCTGAGAGTGAGGAAGCTTTGGCAGGTTTGAGAAGAAAGAAGCGGTGAGCGGCGTGGTTTAAAGAAGAGAAAGGAGGCGATAGCGCGTCAGGTGGGTGCGGGAGGCGGTTAGAGTTAGATTAGTGGAACGGGAAAGTGGAAAACGCGTGAAAGAAAAATAAATAATCGTTCGTGTGAGAGACTCCTCGACCGGCCCAGACTTTAACGGTACGCATAAAACGTTTCACTTTCCAACCAAGTATGCGCTTATTTTGTGAAATAAAATGATAATTTTATTAATTTCATATAAAAGTGCGTTGATTTGATTATTTATATTTTATGATAAATCAAAATCAAATTACAAACCCGGACTCAAATGGAATTGGCCGGCCGGTTCGATTTCATCACAAACTCGGACTCGCAAAGAATCGGTCGAAAACCGGACAGCCCGATAGTCGAACCAGCAAATCGGCTTAGATTTTTAAGAACCGTCCGATTCAATTGGAGTGAAAAATGACCTGTCCGATTTGCATCAAATCATATAGAGAAATATGCAAGGAAGAAAAAACCTAATATTCATATATGGCGCTATTCCAATCCTATTTGTCCTCCTCGTTCGCCCGTTCGACGTTTCACCCTTTCGACCTTCCGTTCCACGTCTAGGCATTCCTCTTCGTCAGCCAACTTGACCATGACGAAGGTTGAAGGCTCTTCTCAATGCAAGCATTATTTTTCAATCTCTCTTCAGCTTTACATGCAAGCAACCATACAGTGGGATGTATGTTCTTTAGAATTTTTTTTTTTTTTTAAGGTTTTGTTTTGGTTTTTTTATTTTTTATTGTTTGAGTTTGTGATCTCTGTTAAGAAAAAAACAAAATAAATTAAAAATGATTTGGTTTTTGAATTTTTGTTTGTAGTTATTTTGTTTATCGAGCTGAAAGCCCATAGCTCGCCGTTCTGTTCAAATTTCTGAATGCTGCTGTTACTGCTCCTATATGTTTGCAATACTCATATATGATGGCTACTCGCCTACTCTTATATTACATTAGCTATATGCTACTTCGTATATAAATTAACTTTAATATTTATAGCTGGTGCCCGGATCGTGAGGAACAATAGAGTCTCGATAGGTATGCATTTCTCCCCCAATGCAATGTTTATTAGCTGTTCTGGTCATTCTGTGAGGGAACAGGGAGCTGCGGTATGGCTGGACCACCTCGTGCGGGAATCTGAAGCCACAGTATGTTTTAAATTGCTTCATATAGAACGTGTTTAACTGTTAGTTAAATAGTTTCATATAGATCATCTCATAGTTATTATGGTTGACGTAGCATATATAAGATTTGTTTTGACTTATGAAGTCATTATTAGCTTTTGAATCAACTCATTGGAAAGCTTAGACAATGCAAGCTTTCCGTCTCTTCCTTAAACTGATCCATGAGCAGAGTTAGCAGCCTTAGTAACTCTAAAGACAAACTATCGTTGCAATGACTTCACGTCATACTTCGCCACTGTTTAAGGGAAGCTCTGGTTCTCCTAGGCCAAATTGGCGAACAATTGAGAGGAGATTAAGCCATATAGGAAGAAGTGAGGACAAAGGCAAAACTTTTGGAAAAGTGGCCCAAGGAATAAATGAAGAGTGAATGAAAGGAAGTAATTGAAGGACTACATATAGAAAAATCAAAAGAGAGGCAACCACCACAATGTCTCATCCAAAGAAAAAAACTCACATGCCAAATCATTGATATTCAAAAATATCATTAAAAAAAACTATTTATTTTGATTATTCACTAATATTTGTTGGAAAATCAGAATAAAATAAATAAAAAAGATTTGCAAAAAAAAAAAAAAAATCCTTTCTTGTAAGGAAAAAAATGTAACTTTTAGGGGAGGATGTCTTGAAAAAGATGGATTCCCGAACCAATCACACTAATAATGCAACTCCTCTTAATAAAACTTGGATCATGCGATCAAGCATAATATCTTGAGAAATTATTCTAAGATGAATCAAGTACCATAATATGACCTCAGCATCACCATCAAACTAACTCATTTGAGAAGATGTTGTAAATTTGCTAAAATGATGATGTCATATTTTAATTCACTTATTTTTTTTGTCAAATATACTTGGTGACTTCATTCGAAAGAGCATCTAGGCTACTAAATAGAATATCAAGTTTCTCTCCAAAGTCACCCAAATAAATATTCCTTACCTCCCCAAAGAAAAAAATTGCATCTTACATATGCTCTTACCAATTTTTCATATTTTGAAGCTCGAAGATTACTTGAAAAGTGAGCATCATGCCTTTCATGGATTCAAACTCTTTGAGTAGACGCACGATGCCCTCTCTCATAGCGCTGCATCACTCTCATGAATATTCTTGATACGTACTCCAAAAATTATCTTGATTGGGCACAAATCTCGAGGCACCCGAACTCCGATTTCAGCGAGCTTATAGTCAAATTGAGTGTCTCGGAAATACGAACCCAACGAAACCAAGTTCGGCCCAATCCGAGCCCAAATGGATCCAAATCATGGACCCAAAGCGCTGTTGGAAGGTTCAAACCACTATTTGAGTTACCAAACGGACTTCGATTTTGACGAGATTATACTCGAATCGAACGGCTCGACGAGGCAAATCCAACGAGCCCAAGATTACTAAATTCCGACATCACTAAGGCCCTCAAATGTTCAATGAACGGTACACGATCATAGGATTTAGTATCGGCTGTCTATTCGATCACTCCCTATTCGCCCTTGATCTCACGCCTATTCACAAGCCATGCCACTCCAGAAAATCTATAAATAGAGCCCTCATTCTTCACAATAGGAGAGCCAAGCAAGAGAAGCAAGAAGAGAAGGAGGAAGAGAAGGAGGAAGCTCCTCCTCGACGGCCGTCAGACCACCGCCGAAGTCCCGCCGGACCACCGCCGGACCACCGCAGGAACCTCGTCGGACCACCACCGAAGCCTCGCCAAAGTTTCATCCCTACGTCCTGTTGAAGACCCGACGTCCTGCTTTAGGCCCGACGTTCAGTCCCTACGTCCCGCTGAAGGCCCGACATCCTGCTTAAGGCCCGACGTTCAGACCCGACGTCCTACTCAAGGCAAGACCATCAACACCGGATCTTCCAAGTGACACTGGGTCTAACATCTGACTCCTTGTCTCCTGCCGACTACGGTCCTTCTGACCTCTGTCGCCTCTTACGGTCCGTCCGACCTTCATCACCAGACAACGGTCTTCCATACCCTGGTCTCCTACCGACTATGGTCTTTCAGGTCTACGTCGCCTACTACGGTCCGTCCGACCTCCATCAACAGACAACGGTCTTTCTTGTGAGAGCTCGTTCCTTTGATTTTTCCTTTTTGAATCTGATTTTCCTCCCAGGATCGTCCGAGACGATATTGAGATCGTCTAGGACGATCAGTACAGTGAAACAGTTGATTTTCTGGAGTGGATCGTCCTGTCCATTTTGGAATCGTCCTGGGATGATCAGATAAGAAAAAAAATCCCGAGAATAAGGATTTTTATCGTCTGAGAAAAATTAATTATCGTCCTGAGAAATCGTCCTAGACGATTGAATTTTGTTCATATCGTCCTGGACGAGGTGACGATCGGGCGGGCCGATCAGCTTTGTATTATAAGGAAATCAGCTCGTTTTGATGAGAGAGAAAATATTTTTATAAAACAAAATATCTGAGGAGAGAGAAGGAGAAGAAAAGCAAAGGAAAAAGCCAGATTTCGGAGGCCGCGGAGCGCTTTTCGTCCGTCGCCGTTGTTGGAAAGATTATTTATCTCGCGGTAAGGACTCTGAATCCTATTTCTGTTATCGAAGATGTTGAGTTTTGGTCGTTTTGTGCACATAATTGTGTTTTCGTTACCGATAAACGCGCCGCATTTTGTATTGACGAAACTTTCACCGCACAACTTTTGATATATTATTGATATGATTTTTCTACACGTTTTGAGTATTTTCTGTAACTACCAGTTATTTTAGGTTCTGTGCGATTTTGATCGAATAGATAAATATCAGATTATTGATTGATGTTGCTTCAGTATAATAAAAGTCTTATAGTGTTGTCGTACACGTTCTGTATTAATTTGGTAAATTATGATTTTTAGGAATTTTTGTGTAAATTCAGTGTACTGCCGTTACACCGCCGGTTTTCCGTACGTTTTCCGATTTTCTGAAATTGATGATTTGAATTGATATGTATACGAATGTGAATATGATTTGCTATACTGTTCTAATACTGAATATTGAAAGACAAGTGAAGCCTGGTTGAACCGTTGGTTGGAGATCGACTTGACCTGTACAGGATGGTGGGCCGACGGGCTTTCCTTTAAACTATTGATCATTGATATAACGATTGGGAGTCATAAGAAGTTTAATATGCCGACGGGCACAGAGTGACGACTCTTATGGAACCAACGGATGGATATCTACAACAGCACTATGGATTTCTACAACAGAACTATGGATTATCGAATAGCCAGTGATTGTACTTGTTCAGTAAGACTATTGTATTTAAATGCATGTGTACGACATTGACTCGTGATGGATTTATTGCTTTATTGATTTGGATTTACTAACGGATTTACGGACTTACTGGTATCGTACGATTTCATTGATATTCGCATTATGGCCCTAAGCATTGATACCGATACTGTTATGGATATTTATATTGATATGATATGGATACTATGGATTCATTGATATTTATTGATATTATCGCTTCATTGATACACTGTATTGAACTGATGCATTTGATTCATTGCTAGTATAATCTGGGCTTTCTTGTATTGATTTCGATCGATTTAATTACTAGATAGTATTGTTTTGATTGATTCAATTTGATACGATTGATGTGATTGATCGACTGATTTTCTACTGTTTACGGATTCTTCTGAGATTTGAAGTGTATTGAGTAAGCTTGATGGAGTTCTTCCTACTGTTTATTGATTCTTCTACCGCTGCATTGACTACTGATTTGATTTCCGTATTTGCATAGATTCATTGATCATGTGAATTAGACTGTTATGGATTTGATTGACTGACATGCATATTGTTTCCAGTACCGTGCTTTGATTTCAGTTGTAGGTATTAGGTGATCTGCTGGGCTTTTTAAAGCTCATTATATGTGGTTAATATTTTCAGGTCAGGGCAAGGGAGCGAGCAGGAGATTGAGGTCGATCAGAAATCTCTAGGTTTTTATTCTTTTGGTTATAACGATTCTTTTGTACTCAGGACAGGATAGATTTCAGTTCTTGTGGTCATAATGTAGTTCCTGAGCATTGTATATGATCTTTTGAAATATGAATCGATTTGTACATTTATGTTTTAAATATTATAGATTTTTACTAGACTGTTTGATTGAAGTTATAGATAGCTCTGGTAAATGGTTGATGGATTGCTCAAAATTCTTTCCAAGTTAGATCTTGGGGCGTTACAATTGGTATCAGAGCAGTGTTATTGGAAGAATGGATTGTTACCAGAGTTATAGGATTGGATTGAGAGTTGGGTAGAATGGGTAGCTGTAAGTGCATCATTTTGCATACATAATTGCATGTGTATATCATTTATTCTGAATTGTGCAGGAGAAAAGATAAATGGATAATCCAGAATTAAGTGTACCAAACGAGCAACACAGTGCAGCTCCAGTACCTTCAGAGTGTATGATGCAGTTTGCTACTGCTATAGCACATGTGATGGGGGATGCACAGAGCAAGATGAGTGGGAGTAAAGAAGAAGAAGCAGATAAGCACTTGCAGATGTTTCATAAGCTGAAGTCTCCGTTGTTCAAAGGAGCTGTGGGACCCTAGGCTGCTGAAGATTGGATAATGAGGGTAGAAAAGATCTTTGACAGCATGCAGTGTCCGGGAAATCGAAAGGTATCTTTGGCTGTGTTTCTGTTTGAGGGAGAAGCAGAGAGATGGTGGATTGGATAGCAGAGAGAGAAATTCCAGGGAAAGACAAATGCTGAGATCACATGGGATGAGTTCACTACAGTATTTCAGATGTGGTTTGTACCTCTGTCAGCTCAATGACAAATACAGGAAGCTTTTATGAGATTGGAACAAGGACGCAGGACAATGATGCAGTATGAGGCCGAGTTTACTGCACTTGCGAGGTATGCTTCTCATTTGATCCCTACTGCTGAAGAAAAATGCTATAGATTTATGCACGGATTGAATAGAGAGCTGAGACATCCACTAGTACCCTTCCGGATCCATGAGTTTTCTGAGTTGGTGGAGCGGGCCAGACTGATAGAGATTGATTTGGCAATGCCAGTATCGAGATATGACGACACCAGGAGGAGGAGAGATGAAGCTAGACGAGAGGAATCAGGTAGAGAAAGGGATAGAGAGAAGAGAAGCATGTATGGTGATTCGAGGGGATCTGCATCGGGATATGCATCAGTAGTATCTTCTGGTTCCAGCGAGTGCATTCATTGTGGTCGACGACATGCAGGTCGGTGTTACTTATTGATGGGACAGTGCTTTCACTGTGGACAACAAGGGCATAGAGCAGCAAATTGCCCTCAGAAAGGATTGGGTGGAAGGTCTGATTCAGGTACAGGACAGTAGAGGATAATTGGCTCGAGAGCCTACAGTGAGAGATCAGGGAACCGGATGACTGATAGAGCCGTCAGAGATAGTCAGAGGGAGACCGTTGCGCCACAACCTCCTGCACTTCCTCCAGTGGTGCCATGTATCTACAGTTTACAGCATTATGAAGATCAACAACGACCAGAAAGTTCTGCTGATAAGACGATTTGACTAATTGATTGATTGACATATGACCATGCATAGTGATATGTGATTGACTGGATTGTGTGATTTGTATGATTTTCGACGAGTTTTGATTTTGATTTGGATTTGTATGAATTTGTTTTGTATCGATTTTGCTTCGGACCCTTAGGGAAATGTCGGGACGACATTTTTCTAAGGTGGGAGATTGTGAGAGCTCGTTCCTTTGATTTTTCCTTTATGAATATGATTTTCTTCCCAGGATCGTCCGGGATGATATTGAGATCGTCCAGGACGATCAGTGCAGTGAAACAGCTGATTTTCTGGAGTGGATCGTCCAGGCCGTTTTGGAATCGTCCTGGGACGATCAGATAAGACAAAAATCCCGAGAATAAGGGTTTTTATCGTCTGAGAAAAATTAATTATCGTCCTGAGAAATTATCTTGGACGATTGAATTTTGTTCATATCGTCCTGGACGATGTGACGATTGACCGGCCGATCAGCTTTGTATTATAAGGAAACCAGCTCGTTTTGATGAGAGAGAAAATATTTTTATAAAACAAAATATCTGAGGAGAGAGAAGGAGAAGAAAAGCAAAGGAAAAAGCCGGATTTCGGAGGCCGCGGAGCGCTTTTCGTCCATCGCCGTTGTTGGAAGGATTGTTTATCTCGCGGTAAGGACTCCGAATCCTATTTATATTTTCAAAGATGTTGAGTTTTGGTCATTTTGTGCACAGAATTGTGTTTTCGTTACCGATAAACGCGCCGCATTTTGTATTGACGAAACTTTCACCGCACAACTTTTAATATGTTATTGATATGATTTTTCTACACGTTTTGAGTATTTTATGTAACGATTCTACCGGTTATTTTAGGTTCTGTGCGATTTTGATCGAATAGATAAATATCAGGTTGTTGATTGATGTTGCTTCAGTAGAATAGAAGTCTTATAATTTTGTCGTGCACGTTCTATATTAATTTGGTAAATTGTGATTTTTAGGAATTTTTGTGTAAATTCAGTGTACTGCCGTTATGCCGCTGGATTTTCGTAG
>NW_021319853.1:915760-928427 GCF_001605985.2 Dendrobium catenatum | reverse complement strand
ACTGTTATGGATATTGATATTGATATGATATGGATACTATGGATTCATTGATATTGATTGATACTATCGCTTCATATATACACTGTATTGAACTGCTGTATTTGATTCATTGCTAGTATAGACTGGCTTTATTGTATTGATTTCGATCGATTTAATTGACCAGATAGTATTATTTTGATTGTTTCGATTTGATACGATTGATTTGACTGATCGACTAATTTTCTACTGTTTACGGATTTTTCTGAGATTTGAAGTGTATTGAGTGAGCTTGATGGAGTTCTTCCTACTGTTTATTGATTCTTCTACCGCTGCATTGACTACTGATTTGATTTCTGTATTTGCATAGATTCATTGATCATGTGAATTAGACTGTTATGGATTTGATTGACTGACATGCATATTATTTCCAGTACCGTGCTTTGATTTTAGTTGTAGGTATTAGGTGACATGCTGGGCTTTTTGAAGCTCATTATATGTGGTTAATATTTTTAGGTCAGGGCAAGGGAGCAGGAGATTGAGGTCGATCAGGAATCTCCAGGTTTTTGTTCTTTTGGTTATAGCGATTCTTTTGTACTCAGGACATGATAGATTTCAGTTCTTGTGGTCATAGTGTAGTTCCTGAGTATTGTATATGATCTTTTGAAATATGAATCGACTTGTACATTGATGTTTTAAATATTATAGATTTTTGTTAGACTGTTTGATTGAAGTTATAGATAGCTCTGATAAATGGTTGATGGATTGCTCAAAATTCTTTCCAAGTTAGATCTTGGGGCGTTACATTTCTGACCCCAGTCTCCTGCCGACTACGGTCCTTTCGACCTCCGTCGTCTACTATGGTCACTCCGATCTCCATCACCAGACAACGATCTTTCTGACCCGGTCTCCTGTCGACTACGATCCTTCTGACCAAACAAACATGTATATGTAATTCCTACAATGTAATGCAATCTATATGATGTACCTTTGCTATATCAATCCAATGTCTTCTCCCAAGGAAGTGCCTCATTTGTAATCGACTACAAATACTAGTGGATTCATTCAAACTGGGCCAGGCCCCGTGGTTTTTTCCCGCTTTTCAGGGATTTTCCACGTAAAAACTCTGGTGTCTCTTATGAATGCTACACCCTCTCACTTATCTGCTTGTGTGATGGATCTTCGTACAATGCTAAGACATTAAACTAAATATTTCTCTACCGTCGCGAATACTCCAGGACGCAACAATTCTAGATGCTTCTATACTCCTCAAACTCAAGAGCTTAGCGCTACGACAACACGCCCAAATCCTCTATCATAATCCAATCTGATATGACCCACCGATAGACAAATAATATCTTGTTGAATTAGGATAGGCTAAACCCAAGATCTAATTTTTGGGGAAATTTTAGAGTTCTTCCAATTAAAATTTGAAATAGACAATAGTGCTTCTAATTAACTTTAGTAAATAAAGTAAATTAAACTCTTCCACAAATTTATTTTTCATTTCATTAAAGATATATATACAATATTTATATTGCAGTACATGACTACATGCCAGAAACTGATTAATAAAATAGACCTAGCCATGAATAAAAAAAACTATATAGATCCAGACAAATCTGATCATAAACTCTCAGCTACTCAACTTGCTTTTTCACTTTCCCCTGACTTAAAATAAGTGGCAAAACTGGTGTGTGCTAACACAGTTCAACAACTCACACTCACTGATCTAAATTTCTAAATACTTTTCTTATGTAGCATTTAACTGAATGTAAAAATAGTTTGTAAGAAACATATTGTATTGAGTATGATATTGATTACAGATATTTAAAATAAAGCAGATTGTATATTGAAAGTAAATAAACCAACACTTTTTATATAATTATAGAAAAGGCTAGATTTCTCTCAGACCCTTATATCTTTCATCAGAACTAAATATCAAAATGTAGACCTTATAACTCCCTATACTGGCATATCCTTATAACCCCCAATGCCTAGTACATATCATATATTTAAAAATTTAGACTCTTATGACTCATTATGCAATTAGAACCATAATAAAACTTCACTCACACATCAAAACTGATCATAATCACATAATTCAAGCAAATAAACACATATATCATTGCAATTCAGTATGTTAAACATAAATAAACCAGTTTATAGAAATTCATAGTATGTTATCACTACAAGAAAGTAAGTAATTTTAGGCAAAAAAATTGTCAAAAAATAAACCAATTCCAACGCTAAATAAGCTTTCGGCGGATTATATTCTGACTCTAAAAGTCGCATCGAAAAACATATTTATGTTGGACATAATCTTTCGTAAATATTTTATGGCGGATTGATAACGGAGTTAATCACTAAATAAATGACGTGCTCATATTAAAAAGTCGCTGCAAATTCTGTTGCAAATAACAAAAGATTTGTGGCTGAAATACCATCGTAATTTGCAGCAATCTTATGAAGGTATGGCGGATTGATAACGGAGTTAATCACTAAAAAAATGACGTGCTCATATTAAAAAGTCGCTGCAAATTCTGTTGCAAATAACAAAAGATTTGTGGCTGAAATACCATCGTAATTTGCAGCAATCTTATGACGGTTGCATCTGCTGCACTTTGTATTATTTCATACCACATTGTGGAAAAAATTCTGTCACAAATTCACAAAAAATTATGGTGGATATTTTCACAGCAATTAATGATAGAGATGTGTCATATCATTATTTGCGATAAAAATTACGCCAAAAATCTGTTGGAATCCTTTAGCATTAGCAAAAAAATAGCCTCTTATATCAATAATTCAGCTCTTGAACAATTCAAATCCAAGCAATTTTAAAGTAATAGTTAAGAATGGTAATATTTAAGCAAACACTACTAAAAACACTACTAAAATAAATTTATTGCACATACTATTATACAATCATAATCCAACAATTCTACAATAATATAACACTGCTACAATAAATATAATTCTTATATATCTGAAAAAGAAAAATGCATCAAAAACCTAAGATAACCTAAGTAGAATTTGTATCCTCACTCTCATGTTCAGCAGGTGCAGGTGCAGACCGATTTCCATTAATCTACTATCTTAATCTCTAAATCTCATATGGTATCTACATGTGCATGTCCACTTATGATTTTCAAACATTTTTGCTATGTTGTCATGTTAGTCACCTATTGGCTATATAAACTCTTATGGTTATTTATAGAGTACACAGAGGCATAAGAGGACTATTGCTCATATGGGTAGGCCTACGAGCCTAATACATAAACTCGTCCCTTCTGTACTTAGCCTGCCACCCACGACCAAGTGCGGGAGTCAAAAATATCTGTGAAACCCTCAGAGGATCCCTCACTAGATGCAACCTGGCTCTCTCAAGTTTGTGTATACTCAACCTATAAATTATAATATAAGATTAATCATCATATAATTATCACTTATAGTATTTATCTATATATTGTAATCTTATATACTTATCTAGGCCCTCCGCGTCCACTCATCCACCCACTGCTGGTCCTCTTAGTGCTTGTGAATGTTACTATGCAACTCAACTACAATGGGTTCTTTACCTAGAATCTCCTTTTGCAATATACTTAGATTAATATGTATAATCAAATAAATTATTAAAATCTATTAAAATTCTTATCAATCGTAATCTTTGCTTAGTGTGTGAAAATAAACCCCGAATATGGAGAGAACTACCTAGTTCTTTGATGTCAGAAGCTCGATTATATTTGTTATATTTCCTCCTCTTTATATTTGAGCTGCCCCAAGCACTTTTGTGGTCAGCCCATACACACTCTCTCAAATTCATTCCGGTCGCTCGCTTGTCTTCCTAATATGTGTGAACATGTCTCACATGCGAGTTGTACTAATCTTAAACTCCCACACACACTTCTTTTTTAATTTTCTTCCAAGAAACATATGGAGCATCAAACATTCTATGTATAATGTTCCATATCTTGTGCATGGGCTACTTTGACTAATGAAACCTGAAAAAAATATTTAGTTGAAAATATTAATTCTTAAATATATAAGTATGATAAAATATGCATTACATACATGTCACACTCAGGCTGAATCAACATGTGCCCATCTGTGGTTGGTGCTACTGTAATCTGGGTGGAAGGTCTATAGCTGTAGTATGAGTGGAAGGTTTAGCTACAATGGGTTGAGGCGGTGGTGGGTTGTAAAATGACAAAATGTATGATGGATATAGATAAGTAGAAGGGATTTCCTGAGAAGATGGTGGGAGTAGTATATGTAGAAGGGAGCCCTCTACGTAGGATCTGGTGATAAAAATTGAGTGTTTATGGAGTAAAATTGAGGACTCACTGTAAGAGGTTTAGGCAAAGGTAGGCTCGACTGGGTATGGGTGGTAGGCTGTGAAGAAGAGGTCCCCTCAATAGCTCCACCCATACTAGATCATCTACCAGTATTCTTCTTGCACCTAAATATGTTTGTGATTGATCGCTAGGGGGGTCATCACCATCAGAAGTCGTCTGAAAAAAAAAAAGAAAAAATTAGTTTAGTTCTCAAAATGCTAGAAATAAGTATTAATTATTGCTATACTATAAAGAAAAAAATATGCCTTTATTAATACTATGCTTTAAGAAAAAAAAAAGTAACTACTATTATGCAGTAAAGAAAAAATGTGTTTACTATTACTGTGCTACAAGAAAAAAAAAAACTATTGTTATATTGAAAAGAAAAAAAATATGCATTTACTACTACTGTGCTATAAGGAAAAAAATATAAATTTTGCTATGCTACAAGAAAAAAAAATTTGTTTACTACTATTATGCTAGCAGGAATAGGGATTTTGGCTTTAGAAGTTTACCATGTCAATCTTCCTTTAACTCAAGTATTTTCCTCCTATAAATATTTTTCAAGTCCATCATAGCTTTTACATTATTTTTAGAATTTCCCTTGATGTCCATCACGGTATTGAATATATAATGAAAAACATTCTTTTATATATACATCACATCTAAATTATGTCTGATCCAGTTTATTCTCTAATATGACAAACACCAGAAAATACTCTTCTTTGTCCAATTTAAGTAACTCTATACCCGAGTACTTTGTAAATAGCTAATGTTGAAGAATCAATTATCATGTGTGTGCAATTTACTCTTTTACATATTTACTCAGTAGTCAACCTTGGTGGAGGCTGTGTCATCTTCACTTATTTTTAATGAAGTCATCTTTATTCACCTGAATGGATGGTTTGCATGTAAGAATATACGGTGACAGTCAAATTAAGTGTTCTTGCCCCCATGCTTCAAAGTGAACGATTTAATATTTTATGCAATATGGACAAGCTAACTTGCTTACATTACTCCAACTAGAAAACATACTGTATGCTAATAAGTTACAAATTATCCAAAATAATGCTGCCCTCAATATAAAATTTTATTTATTTGAGATATTATATGTAGTAACTCCATTCCACAATAATTTTAAGTCATTGATTAAAAGTTAGAAAAACATATTTATCTTTATTTTTAGATTATGTGGGTCTAAAATAATAAGTGTCAAAAATATATAAGGTATAGCCATACACAACTCTGGATAAAGATTACGGGATTTGAGTATCACGAGCCAGCATGTGTTAGGTGAGATATATTAGCTAAATGGAGTATAATCACCTGCACATAAACTTAATTTTATATTTCTTAGTTCTGCGATAAACATAGGATGTGTACGATCAAACTATTTCCAGGCCTCTGCTTATGACAGATGCGTTAGAATAGCTACTTACAAGATTTTTTTTTAATGCTATCTCATATGTGCAGCAGAGCTCATAGATGCATATAAACGTTATAATATGAGAATGATGAGTAAGTAAAATAATCGACTGACAGTCACATCCTTTTGCTTTGTTTTTTTTCTTTCTTCTAAAGTTTAGTTTAAACCTTGGCGCATTATAATGATTACATGTAATCTCTAACAAACTATTCTCGTAGTATAACATGCATCTGTTAACTCAATAAAATATTTTTATAGCTGCCAAACCAAGTTTGAAAATCAATTTTTAAGTCTAGTTTAAATCTTTTGGAATATCTTATATGCTAGGTTGGTCTCCATAAGTAAGCCAATAAATTGATTAAAATAATCTTTGGGTACATTGCAGTATGTCTTTATGCTTAATCTTTATAGTAATAGATAACTTTGAGTGAGTAGTGCACCCTTTTCAAATTAATTATTGGTTATTACGCAGTGTGCAACAAATAATAGAAGTTTTTTGCCTCCTTATTTGAGAATTTTTTTTGTATATTGTTAAGATTATAACCTAGTTGCGTCATAAATCAAGTTCTCAAACGTCTTAATTCTATCTTTCTCAATTATGTTGAAAACTTCCGTCTGATATAAATGAAGGTAATTGACAGTCTGTTTGGATGAAAAAATTCACTCTATTCAAGGATTCTTCTTTTAAGATCTTGCATCCAGGCAACAATCGGTTATACATCTAACTTTTGTGATTTTAAATATCCATAACACACTAGGGCTATAAATTTCTACAATTAAATAATGAGATTTATATCAATTTAATAGTATTACTTTTAATGTAATTTCTAATAAAGTGATAATCAATCTCAATGTGTTTAACTTCTATACTCTAAACTAGGATTATTGGAAAGAGTAATTTCAATGATATTATCATAATATAAAAGAAGTAGGAGAGAAGAAGGGTAGCTGAAATTCATGAAACAACCAACATAGTCAAATGGGATCCGTAGCTACTATGACTGAAGTTCTATATTTTGCTTCTACATAGGATCGAGCAACTATCTTTTGTTTCTTAACCTGCCATGAAATCAATGTTTTTTCAAGATAAACATAAAATCCAGTACTAGATTTTCAATAAGTTGGGTCTCCAATCCAATTATAATCAAAATAAGTAGAGAGTGCCATATTTCCAGGAATAATAGGTAGATCAAAAAATAATTTTCCTTTGATGTATCTAAGAAGGCATTTGAGAAGTTTATAATCGATTTACATTGGTCGATGCACGTGTTGACAAGAATTTATTAATTGTATATGTGATATTGAGCCTCCTGATGGCTAAATATTGTAAAGAATCCATTATGTCTTTATTGGTTTGGATTGGAAATTGTCAATAAGGAAAGTTCATTAGAATTTCGTTTAGCAAGCAATGGAATTGAAATCGTCTTGTAGTTAGTCATGCGAGCACAGTGTAGCAATTCAACAAAAGATTTGGATTGTGAGAGATGTAAATTGTTTGCAAGAGACGTCACATGCATTACAAAAAAAGTTTTAAATATATAGTACAAAGATTTTTCATATTGAAGTTGGTTTATAAGTTTGAAAGTAATTGCTGAATTTGTTGCTCGTCATTCTCAGTAAGAAGAATATTATCGGATGTTTTAGACAAAGAAACATACAAAAGAAAGAAAGATCGATACCTTCGCAACGACCAAGCTCTTGTTAGAGGCGAAGGAGGTGTGACTTCAGATGCAGCAGAAGAACGGGGATGAGAGGTGACTTTGGATGCGACAAGAAGGAACATCGTCGAAGGTGGTGAAGACGTTATTTAGCTAATCGTTCAAAATGACCTCTCGCAGAAAGTCAAATAGCAACGAATAGCCGGAGAAGAGGAGAAGCAACCCTAGCAAGAAGTGGCGGAAGCGAATTCGAAGAGCAAAGCTGGGAAAGAAAGGGTGGAAGAGTAAAGTTGAAGAATAGATGAACGAAGTAGTAAATGAAACAGATGCACAAACAATCGATTATATTGGATAGTTTGTGGCCGATTTGCGATGATTTGTGACGAAAATTTCCGCCGCAAATGCCATCCAAATATTTCGGAGAAATTTTTTGTCGCAAATATGTTCTTGACATACATTATTCTATCGTAAAATCTACCGCAAACAGTTAAATTTCGTATAGTGTATATCAGTAGACTACTAATTAAACAACTAAGTAGAGTTTTAATCATCCAAAATCTTATCCTTTATTTGAAGCTTATTTAGTGTACTCTGTGTCCTTTGATAGCTGCAAGTTAGCTAAGTTTATTCATTTTTATAACAAGTAGTTGTTAAAGCTTGCCATGCAATTTTATTTGTAAATAGTTATATATGTAGTATTAAAATGTATAATTATTGCTAAGTCTTCGTTGGTTAACTAAGAATTCGGCAAAAGATAAATAAATTAAATAAATAATAGTCATCGCCGTGACGTATTACGGCTTAGTTAATAGTTAGCGTGACATTTGGAGAATTTATAGCGACTTCCAATATTTTAGAGCTTTTCCGTTAATTAGTCTGATGCTTGGACTGTAATATTTGTATTTTTCTGCGGGTCATTTTTCTAATTTTTATTTATGAATTTTGCTTACGCGCTTCTAATTTTTTAATTTAACTATTCGATGCGTTTTACATTAAAATAAATTTTAAAATCTTCACGGTTATATTAAAAATTAATGTTATATATATTATTTTAAATTATATTAATATCAGAAAATTTAAAATTTAAAACCCATATTATTATTATTATTTTTTTCAGTTTAAAAAATGAATTACTGGTCTGCAATTGTATTATTCATCAAAATAAAATCATAGGTAAGTTTTTGAACGTGTTTAATTTTATGATATGAAATAAATATTATTGGAGCACTTGAAGGAAATGCTTTGTAGCAAATAATCATCCACTTTTTCATGTTCTTGAGAGGGTGTTGCCTCATGTTGGGCTTCATTTTGGACCGTTTTTTATTGCTTTCTAAAACAAACTTATAGCACACAAATTTATATATTTGTATTAAAAATTTTGAAATTTTTTATCAAATAAGTTTAGATTTGAAATTTTCATGCTAAAAGATTGCTTAATAAAGCAATAAAAAGGCTGTTCCAAACGAAACCTTAGGACGACTTTCTTACTATTTCTTTAAGCAGTTTTTTAGTACAAAAATTAAATTTTTTATACAAGAAAGCTGCTTTAAGAAGAAGCAGTAAGAAAGCCGTCCCAAACGAAACCTTAGGATTTGGCTTTCTTACTACTTCTTAAAATAACTTTTTAGTACAAAAATCTTATTTTTGTATTAAAAAACTACTTTAAAAACATTAAAAAAATCATCCCAAATGAAGCATTAGCCCGACCTTTCTCGTCGGCTTTCGTTAAAGCATCTTCACCCTCAATTTAAATTTCTCAACATTGATTGATTCATGTACGTGTGAAGCTGCCTGAATGATTCATAGAATATTCAACTTCTTGAAAGGCAGCTTTTCTTATGATTAAAATATTTATGTGGATATAAATATTTCCATTCAGTATCCTTTCTTAACCACATCAAACATGCTTGAATTTCTTCATATCTTAAAGAAGAAGAGTTTTGAAGTAATTACAGATCAAGAACATAAATAACTGAAGAATATAGACAAACTTTAATTTTTTTTGGCACCTTTCTTATACTAAAGCTTCATTTGGGATGGTTTTCTTACCGCTTCTTATAGCAGCTTTCTAGTATAACAATTAAAACTTTTGTACTAAAAAGCTGATTTAAGAAACAGTAGAAAGCCGTCCCAAACGAAGCCTAAATAATTGCCAAAAATTCATGTCATATTGAGTTTGTGCTCTAGATTAAAAAACTGATGATTATGATCAACATTTTATGAAAACTCAATGGACGGTTCAGATGTTGTCTTGCCAATTTTTCAAACTACTTTAAAATAGATGATTATGATTGGCATTCGAAAAAACTTATTGAACAGTTTAGATGTTGTCTATACAAAATTTCAAGCCAGATCTTCACTTTTAGTAGATCATCATTATGGCCTCCTAATCCTCTCCACTTCATATGGAAAAAAATCTTGGTGAGTTAGCTAGTTGACCTTAATAAAAAAAAGAATAATAATAAGACGAGGGGAGCGATGCATTCATTCAAGCAGCGCGTGAACATGATCATAACTTTCTCTTTAATGACAGTGGTGGTAATTAATTTGCTCTCTCGCCTCCTTCTCAAACAATTTTAATACTCCCTCTACTATTGTCGAGATCGAGGTACTCTGTCTAACCCTAGGTTGCTAAAAACCTTGATCATATGTTTTAGTTTTCAATTTTATGTAGTCTAACCGTCTTGAAATGTGAAGGCCACAAGTCATCTATTGTGAGCAATGTTGATTATTGAATATGGAAATGTTAAACTAGATAATTCGATATCTCTTGATTATTGAGAATGGAACTGTGGGATTAAGGGTTTAAAATTAGCTTTCATGTGATATTTGGGATCACTAGGAATGGTCCGGAGTAATAAGAAGTATTTCTTGAGTATTGTATGAAATTTTCCATTTGAATCGTGCAATGCAATGAAATCTTTGGTGTTTCTGTGTACATTTCAATGTAAAGGGGTTTCTATGGTAGAAGGTTAAAAAAAATTAAAGATGATATAGACTCATGAAATTTGGAACACAAGATATTTTAGTCATTCTAGGGAAAACAATAAATGAAGCTATACATTTGAAGTTTTGAAAATAAGACAAACTTCAAATTTTTTTGGCACCTTTGCTTATATTAAATAAGTGTCAAAAATTCATGTCCTATTGAGTTCATGGTCTAGAGTGAAAAAT
Organism: Dendrobium catenatum; assembly: GCF_001605985.2. Classification (NCBI taxonomy): domain Eukaryota; kingdom Viridiplantae; phylum Streptophyta; class Magnoliopsida; order Asparagales; family Orchidaceae; genus Dendrobium; species Dendrobium catenatum. Next base: position 917,856 of record NW_021319853.1, on the reverse strand, counting down.
GGATGGTTATGATAAATATTAAAAAAAACTCAATGGATTGTTTAGATTGTTGTCATGCCAATATTTCAAACCCTAATTCAAAATGGATGGTTGTGATTAACATTGAATTTGAAAACCTCAATGAATAGTATAAATATTGTCTTGACAAAATTTCATTTTTAGTAGATCATCATTATGGCCTCCTTGTAGTCTTCCCCACTTCAGAAGGCAAACGATTCAACTAGTTGACCTGAAGAAGAAGAAGAAGAACAGTAAGGGGTGGTGAGCGAATGCATTCATTCATACAACACACAAACACAATCATAATTTTCTATTTGATAATAGTGGTGGTGGTTTGATAAGTTTAAATAATGTATTATATTTTCAATGAAAATGTATTATTTTAATTATGTTGTGCAGGAAAAATATAAAAAAGATATAAAATTCTAAGTATCATCCAACGTCATGGTGTCGGACAAATCAACACTACAGTGCCATCAAGGGCATCACCGAAGCGCTACAATGTTGGCAAGGTGGCACTGATTTCTCTGCTGGATAGCATCACATCATCAAAATGGTCAGCTTTGCAGTGCCATATTCATTGCCTTCAAGTGTAGTGGCGTGACAACCTATAACGCCTCTACGTTAAAATTGCCACTTGAGTGCCGCAACGTTCAATAGTCAGTAGCACCATGATATAGCAATTGTAACTTCTAAAGGCCACGATCTGTCGATGAAATGACATGACTATTCACTAAGTAATTGATCCACATCAATAGGCGTCATGGCAGAGCAAAAATATTAGCACAACGGCGTTAATTCATTTTATGGATGTTGCGGCGCCAACCTTTCAAGTGTCGTAGTGCCAGTTGCCTAATTTGTAGTTTCCTATATATAGTTATTGTGATATATTTGTAAAGGGGATCAGTCACTTGCATAATTTCGATACTTTTCAAAGTACTTTTTTAGATCTCTCTTAGTGTCAAATCTAAGATAAACAAGAGAAGTGTTAGATACAATCATCAGATTATTTAGTCACTGTTTGTTAAAGAAACATTGTACATTAAGGAAGAAGAAATATATAAGAGACACATTGATCCTTCATAGTGATATCATTCTCTTGTATTTATGTTCTTCTATAATTTCATTAAAAATGAGTTTGCTTTTTTTTTTTTTCACGTCTAGCTAATTCTCCAATTTTGAATTGATGATGTAGAAAATATTTTGAGAACTAATGAAGATTTTTGTGCTCTAAAAGTGAAATGATATTTTCAATATTATGATATTCCTTATTTAATGCACACAATGACCATATGTGAGTTAAAATCAAGGCGATGTATAGCCTCGATGGAAGAATGCAAGAATAATTAGGAATATTAAAATAGTATGTTTGTATACCAAGACATAGGATGTAAAATATGCTAGGTTCTTAAGGAGATGATATAACTGTAGGAGGTTAGCAGATATTCTTTTCACCCCTACAAGCTCTACAAAGATCTAGGAATACATATGCTCTAAATCATATTAAAAATAAGAATTTCATTATGAATGATATGCAATTTACATGCATCAATTCAAAATATTTTATTTAAATATTGTATTCATTATTTTGCTATTTTTATACAGTGATTGAATTTACAGAACCAATAATTTTATTTGAGTAGGATAATTTTATAATTAGAGTAAACAGTAGTAGTTGATTGTTGAAAAATATAATTTCTTATGGGTTTGAAACTCTACTTTCTCACTTTATTATTTTATTCAGCATGAATGCTTATGTATATTAAATGAGGTTTATTTTTTTATATAACAAAGAAAACCTAAGTATTATTCAGGAGAGTCAGGAGAGATAGGGCCTTAAACATTTTTATAATTCAAAATTGCACTCCACAGTCCCCATTAAGTTTTTGACTCCATTGTCGGAAAAGCATTTCACCTTTTACAAAATTTTAATTATAAGTTTGAATTAATTGCATAATTAGACTTATTTATATCCTTTGTTTTATGTGTTATTTGTGATTGCATATTCATTATTTCATTAGTTGTTGTCTTGAACATTTTTGGATTTTATTTTGTGATAATAAGTAAAATTATATATATATATATATATATATATA
>NW_021319853.1:859239-914415 GCF_001605985.2 Dendrobium catenatum | reverse complement strand
GCCTTGCTGTGGGTGCAAAAGGAAAGTCACTATTGGTATTAGTGCAATACTCAGAGGGTGCCTCTGAGGAGTGGATGTAGGCCTGGTTATAGACCGAACCACTATAAATCTGGTGTCATTTACTTTATAGCTTTTACGTTTCCGCACTTTAAATTTCAGTTTAAACAACTCTGTGGTTGAAAAACATTTTTCTACTAACTTTAAAAGAAAATTTTATTTCGGTTCAACTTTATTATTAAGAGGGTTTAAAATTTTAAAAACTACCAATTCACCCCCCTCTTGGTAGCCTTGGGACATTTACTTAGGCTTAACAACCTAATTACTGGACTCAACATAAACTAGTACTAATGATGGTGAATTAATGAAGTTTTAATTTTAATTCCTAACATATCTAATTATTAAGCTATGTTATTCACATTAAAATTAAAAAATTAATAATTAAATTTATAATCTATGAATTTAAATTAAGCAATAATAAGTATGTATGATTAGTGTAATTATTAATTATTTTTTAAACTAGATTTATAATCTTTTTCATTTTTATTACTTATAGACCGTGATGTATTATCATATATTTTAGTAATTTTAAATTGTCACTTTTTTACTTTAGTTAATCATTTAATCTGAATTGCAAAATTTTTATTTTCTTGAGGACAAGTAAGAGTTTAAGCTGGGGAGAATTTAATAAGTGCAAATAATTTATTATTTTGTATTTTATTTTCATGAAAATGTGTTATTTTAGTTATATTGTACAGGAAAAATATAAAAAGATATAAAATTCTAAGTATCATATAGCACAGAGGTGTCAGACAAATAAACGACGCAATGCCACCAAGGGCACCGCCAAAGTGGTATAATATTGGTGTTGCAGCGCTGAATTCTCTATTGGACAGTGTCGTAGCATCAAAATGGTCACCTTTGTAGCTTCATGTTCACCATCTTCAAGAGTCGCAGTGTCACAACCTATTACGTCTTAGTGCAAAAATTGTCACTCGGGTGTCATAGCGTGTTCGAAAGGCAGCAGCACCATAGTGTAGTAGTTATAACATTCAAAGGATATAATTTGTCAGCAAAAATATATGACTATTCACTAAGCAACTGATCCACATCAACAAGTACCATGACAGAGCAAAAAACATTAGCGTATTAGCGTAGTGACATTAGTTCATTTTATGAGAACTATGTCATTAATCTTTTAAGTGTCGCAACATTAGTTTCCTAATTTATCTTTTCTTGTAAATAGTGATTGTATTATATTTTAAGGGAGTTCACTCACTTGTATAATTTTAGGACTTTTCATAGTACTTCTTTAGATCTCTCTCAGTGTTAAATCTAAGAGAGACCAGGGAAGTACTAGACGACAATCATTAGAGTGTTTAGCTAGTGTTTATTAGAGCAACTCCATATGTGGATCTCCAAAAGGATGCTACAAGTAGTGATCAGAATGCAAAGGATACAATCACACTTTCCTATAATTGAGATTATAAATATTTTGAGTATTTATTTAATTTTTTTCACTAGTGATTTTGAAAATATAATGACTTTTACCTAATGAGAAATTTATTTTGATGTCAAAAATAGTGATTTAGTTCAACTCAAGCATTAGAATGTTATTTTATGCAATTTTTTATAATTTATTAAGTTTTGAAATGTGAATTTTTGCTCAGTATGATTTTTGTTGTCTACCTTTAATATATTTTGACATTTTATAAATTAAGCTTAATTATACTTTATTTACTGTTATGCATTAAAAGTGAATGTGGATGCGCGATTAGATTAAGTAATAGCTAGTTGTTATTACTGTTATAATATCACGATAATAATGTGTGTGTAAAAGACATGTAAAGATTGATTGACTTGTGGTTGAAAAATGATTGATATGTATAGGATGGTGGGCCGACATACTTTCCTTTAAATATTATGGTTTGATTTTATACTCTATTAATTCACGTGATATACTGATTGAGAGTTATAAGAAGATGATTTCTATGTGATCGGGTAAGGATTGATGACCTTATTTACTGAGCAAATAGTTTGTTAGTACTGATATAATATTGAAAATCATCCTGATAGCCAAAACTTCTTACGTATTTAGTGTGACTATTAAAATGTATGTTCTTGAGGTATTATTCTTATTATTATATGTATTTATTTTTACTGCACAAATTTATTATTATTGCATTATTATACTTCTACAGCCACTAGGTTGTTATTGTTATCAATTTAGATATTGATACTATTTAATATTACTAATTTATTACACTGATATTAAGCATATGATATATTGAGCAAATAATCTAAAATATTTGAATAATATGGGTACACTATTATATAATTTTACTCTGCTGACATGATTTTGATAGTTTTTACCAATATATTGATTTGATGCTTTATACAATTTCTGTACTAATTTGTATTACAGATATGATGATTACTTTATAGATTTGACACTTATACTAGTTTACTGCTTTATTGGCTTCTTTATCGTAGTATTTTATTGTTTATGAATTTATTACTTTTACATCTAAATTTAATTATTTTTATATTGATTTAATGATCATATGAATTAATGATACTTCTATATTTTGATCCCTGATATGCATATTCCTTCTTTATCGTACTTTTAATTCAGTTGTAAGTTTTGATGACCTGTTGTGCTTTTTAGCTCATTATATGTGGTTAAATGATTTTAGGTATGGGTTGAGGATCAAGAGTGTGAGACTGGTTAGAATTTTCTTAGATTCATTTTTTTAAGCTATTCTTTTGTACTCAACACAGAATATTTATGGTATGATTATATAGATTATGAGTAATGTATATAATTTTTTAGAAAGGAATACATATGTATATATAGATATTTTGAATTCTATAATTATTTTTATTATTTATTTATGATAAATAAAATTAGATAGCTATGGTTATTATTTATTAAAGATAACTGAATAATTTTTCAAATTAAATTCACACTGGTGCCGCAGCACCACTTGCCTACTTTGTGTTTTCCTATAAATAATAATTGTGTTATGTTTGTAATAAAGTTCAGTCACTTTGATAATTTCAGTCTAATTTAGAGTAATTCATTGAATTTCTTTTAGGGTGAAAACTAAGAAAATTTAAGGAAGTATTTGATAACATCATTAGAGTGTTTGGTTTGTATTTGTGAAATTAATTCTATAAGTAAAAAGAATGAGTATAGAGGAGATCCATTGAACCATTATGGTGATATCTATTTCTTATATTTTCTTTCTATTATGTTACTAATGTCTAATTGAATTTTTAAGTTTTGGATTGATGATGTAAATATCATATGTAGTACTAATGAGTTCTCTTATTCCTTAAATGATTAAAATAATATTTTTAATATAACCAAATTTTAATTTAATGCACATATATAGTGGCTATATGTATAGTTAAAATTAGGTGTAATGCTGAGCCTCGATGGAGGGAAGCAACCTTAAGTAGACATTTTGAATTAATATGTGTCATACATGCACATAGAGTATGAAATATGCTAAATTCTTAAGAAGATGATATAATTGTAAGAAGTTGGTAGACATCCTTTGTTCCTACAAGCTTGACAGAGAATATTGGGATACTCTCAATATCATTAGAATTAAAAGATATTTATTTGACAAAATATGTTCTTTATATTTATCAATCTAAAATATTATATTCATATAGTGTATTAAATATCTTTATTCGAATTTTATTTAAGTGATTGAATCTCCACAACACAACATCCGTTTTTATTGAGTATGATAATTGTTATTATTTTAGTAGACGGTACTAGTATTACAAGAGATCATATCTTACTCATGAGATTGATACTTTATTTTATCACTATATTATTTGATTTGACATGTATACTTGCATATATTAAGTGAGATTTTATAATTTTTTATATCAAAGAAAATCTAAGTATTGTTAAGGATTGATAGATCCCTAAATTATTTCACAATTTTATAGATTACTACATAGTCCCCATCAATCAATGACATACATATTGCTTACAATTTACTGTATTTTAGATTTAGTTATAGGATTTTAATGACTTGTTGGGCTCTTGAGCTCATTATATATAATTAAATAATTTCAAGTCATGACAAATAAGTAGGAGTTAGAAATTGACCAGGATCCTTCAGGTTCAGATTTTAATTATTTTAGCTATTTTTTTTACTCATGATAGATTTGTTATGATATGGTTATATATATTATGAGTAGTATATATAATTTTTGGTAAATAAATACAGATGTATATATTGATGTTTTAATTAATTATTTTATTTCTAATGATATTTATATTAATAAATGAAATTATGTAGCTCTAAAAATATAAATTAAAAGATAAAAGAATAATTCTTTAAAATTAAATTTTGGGGCATCACATCACCAGCGAAAATTTTTCATCAGAATATTTTGAGGGATTTTTGGTCAAATATTTATGACGGATTTTTGGTGGATTTTTAGATGGAATATTTTTTTATAGATTTTGATAAAAAGATTTTATTAAATTAAAATTAATAAATATTTTTAGTAATTATTGTTAAGATAAATTAGCTAATTTAATAATTTATTATCAAATTAAATTAAGTAATTTGGTTAGACTAAATAAATTATTATTAAATTAAATTAAGTAATTTATTAATTTACGATCAAATTAAATAAAATAAATTAAATATTTTTTGAATTAAATTAAATAACTAATTTTAATTATAACTATTAAGTTAAATTAACTAATTTATATTAAATAATTGACTAACTTAATAAATATTGTTAAATTGCTTTAAAAATAAAAATTATTAAATTAAATTAAACAATTTGATAATTTACTACCAAATTAAATTAACTAAACTAAATATTTTAAATTAATTTAAATAACTACTTTTATTAAATTTTCCTAAGTTAAATTACCTAATTATTAAAATGTTATAATATTTTTTTTCTCTCTCCTATTTCCGATTTTTCTCTTTTGTGTGGCATGTCTCAGCAAAAAAAGAAAATGGGTAGGTTTAGTCTCACACTATTTATTTGGGACTTGGCAATGCTTTATAAAACTAAAAATATGTATTTGCAATTTGACTTAGCGGATAGCAGGCTGGGTGGGTTGGCGAGTTGGGCGACTGCACGAGTTGGCATGTTGGGCTGAATAGAGTAGTTGGGAAGGCAGAAGAAGAAAGAGAAATTAGTTTTAGCAGATTTTTTCATTGGTAATTATTTTTTTTACGTGTGTTTTACTGGTAGAAAATTTGCCGTCGAAAATACTGCAATACAATGAAATATTTGATGTTTTTTTGTACTCTTTGATGTAAAGGGGTTATGTGGTAGAAGTTTAATAAAATTAAAGATCATATAGGCTCACAAAATTTAGAACACATAACATTTTAGTAATTATAGGGAACACAATAATAAACTACGACGCTTCTATTTTTTGGCACCTTTGTTTATGCTAAACAAGTGCCAAAAATTCATGTCCTATTAAGTTTATGCTCTAAATTAAAAAATGGGTGGTTGTGATCAATGTTTAACAAGAAAAAAAAAATAATAAAATAAAATAAAAAACTCAATGGAACTTTTAGATGTTGTCTTGCTAATGTTTGAAACCATATTTCACAATGGATGGTTGTGTTCAATGTTTGAAAAAGTAAATGAATAGTTCATATGTTGTCAATACAAAATTTCAAGCCCTATTTTCACTTTAGTAGATGATCATTATGACCTCCTTCTAATCCTCCCTCATTCATAAGGCAAAATCAAGACGAGTCAGCTAGTTGACCTGTAGAAGAAGAATAATAAGGGGAGGTGAGTGATGCATTCATTCGGGCTGCATGCAAACGTGATCATAACATTTTCTTTGGCGAAACTTAAAGAAAATTGCTCTCTTGCCTCCTCAAATAATTTCAACACTCCCTCTCTTATCGCTAAGATGGAGGTACTACATCCAACTCTAGGTTGCTCAAAACTCTAATATTCAATGGTTTTAGTTTTATGTAGACTAATTGCTTTGAAATGTGGAGGGAGCAATGTTGATTATTGAATATGGATAGTGGGGTTAAGAGTCTAAAATTAGTTTCAGGTGATATTCGGGATCCCAACTAGGAATTGTCTGTAGTAATAGAAGTATTTCTTGAGTATTGCAGGAAGTTTGCCATTTTGAATCGCGCCATGTAATGAAGTCTTTGGTGTTTTCTTGTACTATTTGAGGTAAAGGGGTTTCTATGGTCTAAGGTTAAAAAAATTTAAAGATGATATAAGCTCATGGATTTTGGACATTTTGGAAATTCTAGGGAACGCAATAAACGAAGCACCTACATCGAACTTTGGAAAATAAGACAGACTTCAAATTTGTTGGCACCTTTTGCTTATACTAAACAAGTGCCACAAATTCACGTCCTATTGAGTTCATACTCTAGATTAAGAAAATGGATGGTGATGATCAAGGTTTTAAAAAACTCAATGAACAGTTTAAATGTTGTGTCTATAAATTTCAAGCCCTATCTTCACTTATAAGGCTTGTTTGGCAACATACATTATTTAGTTTTATAGGATTTAGTAAATCTTGTAAATCGAAATTTAGTAACTATTGGAGTTATTAAATCCTGAAAATTGTTTGGCAAGATATGCGGTAAATCCTATTAAATCATGTGGAATTGTTTGATAATGTAATCCATGATTTAAGGCGATTAATTCATTTAAAATTTAAATTTGTTATATTTTGAATTTAATTTATATGTTAAATATGAGTTACATGCTAATTTCAATTTTAAATACCATTAACAAGTTATAATGATAAATGATATAATTAAAAGCTATCTTAATTATAAAATAAATTAATTGATACTTTAATTACAAATTGCAGTATTAATTATCAAATTATAATTTAATTATTTATTTCTACTTCAAATTATATTAATTATGCTAATTGTATTTAATTTTAATTACTAATTATTTATTAATCATATTATATTTAACATATTTTGATTAATTTTAATTAAACTAGTTGAATTAACTTAATTAATTCCCATGGGGTGTAGGTCCCATTGGGTGTAGGCCTAGGGTTTGCTTTTCCTCTTCCCCAAGAAAAGGTAGCCTATTATTTTGAGGATGAGCATTTAAAAATTATATTAATTATTCCCCAAAAAAATTTATATTAATTTTAATTAAATACCTAAAATTTAATATTCTCTTAATAAATCTAAGCACAATAGTATGCATGAAAGTTTGTTAAAAAAAAAAAGAAAGTTCTCTACTTACATTTATATAATTTTAGAGCTATATGAATTTATTTGTTAATTAAAAATAAGAATATATTTTATATACTTAATTATTGATACGTCTACTCCAGAATGCAACAATTATAATTTTAATTACATTAAAATAATTAATTTTCTTTTTTTTTTTGACCTATTCTTTTTTATGGCTTGATGTTATATTATAATCGATATTTAACATTATTAAAATACTAATGTTATATTTGATAAATTTAACCACCAATACAATGTTATGCAAATTTACGTTGTCTTTATAATTTTTATTAAGTCAAATTAAATCATAAAAATAATTTCTTAAAATTAATAGTTTAATTAATTGAGTCAATGATTAAACTAAAGGTAATATAAACTAATATTTAGTTAACTTATTTGTATTTAGGGGTGTAAGTGTGTTAAGCTGACTCGTGAGTTTGCTCTTGCTCGGCTCGATAAATGGCTCATGAGCTGAACTTGATAAACTAACGAGTCAAATTTTAGCTAGCCTTGACTCTCGTAAGTTCATGAGCTGACTGACTTATTTAAAAATATTAATATAAAATATACTTAAAATATATTAGAATTGAAAATTTTAGATACAAAATTGTCAAAAATATATAAAAATTATGATATAATTTTTTATATTAAGTTATTCTTTATTATTTTTCTTATAATTCATTTTTTTATTATTTTATTATAATCATTATTTGAATTATAATTAAAATTTTTATTATAATAAATAAGTCTGTTCAAGAACGGACTCAACTCATAAAATAAAGCTTCACCTCAAGCTCGAAATCAGACTGACTCGAGCTCAGGCTCCACTTGCTTGTTATCTGCCTGCTGCTCTATGCCCTATTTTACTCCACGAAGCGTGAAGAATTCGAGACATCGACGGGACCGACGGCCTCTGAAGGAGAAGAGGAGTTCGTGAAGGGAGCTTGTTGGGTTCAGGCATCGACAGGACTGTCGGCGTTTGAAGGCGTATAGTTCGTGAAGGGAGTCCCAACGGCACTGTCTGGACCGCCGTTCTTCTGTTGGATCGGAAGTAACGACGACGACGGAGGGAGCTCACCTGTTGCGAAGGTAACCATTTTCTCCCTTTCGCGCGATTCTTCGGCCAAATCCCGTAAATCCGCCCAACTCCCGGATTTAGTAAATCTGGGATTCACCGCAAAAAGGTGGTAAGGGTGGATTTATTCTGCCGGCCGAGTCGAAATCCTGTTCGGCAGGATTTACGTTAAATCCTCGTAAATCCTGTTGCCAAACAGCCCCTTTTTAGATCCATCATTATGGCCTCCTTCTAATCCTCCCCAGTTCATAAGGCACAAGTGCAGACTGTTCGGCTAGTTGACCTGAAGAAGAAGAATAATAATAAGGGGAGGGGAGCGATGCATTCATTCGGGCAGCGCGCTAACGCGATCATAACTTTCTCTTTGACGATAGTGGCGGTAATTTGCTCTCTCGCCTCCTTCTCAGACAATTTCAACACTCCCTCTCCTACCGCCGAGATAGAGGTACTCCGTCTAACCCAGGTCGCTCAAAACCCTGATTTTAGGTTTCAGTTTTTGGTTTTATGGAGTCTAATCGTCTTGAAACGTGGAGGCAACAAGTCTTCTACCTGCGAGCAATGTTAATTATTAAATATTGAATCGCGAAAGTAGATAATTGGAGATATCTTTGATTATTGAATATGGAACAGTGGGCTTAAGGGTTTAAATATTAGTTTTCAAGTGATATACGGTATCCCAGGAGTAATAAGAAATATTTCTTGATTATTGCAGAAGGTTTGCCTTTTGAATTGTGCAATGCAAGAATATCTTTGGTGTTGTACTTTTTGAGGTAAAGGAGTTTCTGTCGTAAAAAAAAAACAAAAGTTGATATAGGCTCACGAAATTTAGAACACACGACATTTTAGTAATTCTTGGGAATTTAGCCATTTTTGGATAATTATTTTCAAAAAGAAAGAATATAATCAAATCTTGAAATTATGTTCCAGTTACAAAATTTGTGCTTTTGCAATTTTTTGCTCATCGATTTTGTTATAGTTTCAGACTTGGATTCAGATATTTTTAAATGATTTCATAGAAATTAATCATACAACGAATTTTTGATAATGGTGATGATAGGGTAAAATTGGATTGGAGGAGAGTGAGATTTATCCCTTTTGCCTGAAATCTGGACTTTCAATTGGAGTAATGCAAACCTTTATAGTGATTGTTGTACGGATAAGAAATTCATAATTTTGATCTTAAAATTTTGAAGTAGACTGACAATGTTGTCATCTTTGAATTTGTTGCTGATAAAGCTCTTTCTTTTGGCTCCATAAATATAAAATCTAATTTAGCTTCGAAAGTCTATAAGCTTCAAATCATCATCAGCCTAGGACTGCAAAGCAAAATATCAGTCCCTCTATCAGGTTCTCTTCAACAAATTGATTTAGTTAAAAAGTGGAGTTTGGTTTCTGGATTTAAGTTTGTAACTTTGGCTGAAGATACAACATTGGTGATTTTGCAGTTTTGCTCTTTGATTTTAGTTATAGTTTCAATCTTCTGTTCAGATTTTTTTTTTTTTTAAAATCAGTTCTTAGAATGAATCTAACTTCCAAATTTTATATATAACTGATTCTTGACATTGACAAGGTTGATATTATAAAATTGACTGGAACAGAGTTGAATTAATCCTAATTGTCTGAAGTTTGAAATCTTTAGTTGGAGTAAATGCAGATACTTGAAGTAATGTATGAAGAAGAGGAATTTATAAATATGATCTTAATATGTTCAAGTTGCGAACAATGAGGGTATCTTTGAATTTATTGTTGCTAAACCCCTTCCTTGTGACTCTGAATATCTAAAATCTACTTTAGCTCTGAAATGATATTAAGCTTCTGATCAACATCTTTCTTGTTAGAATTAATCAGCCCATGTAAACTACTCAAATTATCATCCTCTGCACATGGAAGTTTCGTTATTGATGGTCTGAAAACTCATCTAAAGATTCACTATACTAGATGTTGTTAACTATATCAAGAAGGCCTCCCTATCAAGTTCAGTGTGGCCAAGGTATGATCATCGAGAGGCTACTTGAAGTTTGACCATTCTAGAAAATTTAGTAGTTGAAACGTTATGAAATGAAGTACCCTTGCTATATAAAATATAACTAGGGTTTTAACAACACTCTTAGAAAGAAAAAAAAAAACTGGTTGCTGTCCTATTAGTTTTCTTGCCACCCTTTCAAACTTCAGCGATTATTCTCCTTTGAATTAAAATCATGATTGTCAATCTGTTTATAGTAAGTGTGACATATTCTTATTTTTCTCGAGGAAAATGGATATTGACATATGCTGATGAGGATGAGAGAAACATTTGCCAAATAATTATGAACCTGTTAGAATTAATCATTCTTCAATTTTGTTACAAGATTAGTCATTTCTAATGATGATTTATACATGTTTGAATCACATCTCAAGACAAAAAATGAGTAAACGATTTTACTGAACTTTGCTTTTTCCCGTTCTTGGCGGATATGAAGACTTAAACAACAAGAGCTCTGGGCTTTATTTTGATTTTGTAGGTTTATTGGTAGGTTTCACTCTATAAGGCAAATGACAATAGCTGCTAATAGACTTGTATAACAATGCCCATTTCTTGGACGTAGGCGTCTGGACAGCTTATAGTCATCCACACCAATCAGATTCTGTTTTTTACAATTCCTAATACTGCAAATTATGAAAATTTTCCTTGCAGTTCATTTTACTGTTTTTGAGCTAACCTTCTTTATTGTAAATATAAACTTTTACCAACTGCTATCCCTTCCATGTTACATTTCTACCTGATACATTTGAAACCAATGGTTAATCTGTTTAAGTCAACTACATAATGTGTTTACAGGTTTCAAACTTCAATTGGTTCCAAAAGCAGCGTAATGGAAATGATGAGGTGATTATTTTTCTTAAAATTTTCAGTTATGTCCTTGAATTAATACATCAAATCTCTGCATTCCCAACGGAGAATGAAATTTCCCTAGGACTCTAATGTTATTTTACAACTTTGGTATTGCTTTCCACAGTATTCCTTTTTATTTTTGTTTATTATCTATAGTTCAGTTAACGTATCATTGATGACGGTTAATTTTGTTTTAACATATAATCACGGGTCTTTGTAGGTGGAATAAAATTACCAAAACAATATAGTCTCATTCATTTTATTCTCATCTTTTTCTAGTTTTTCTTTTTGCACATGGCTGCATTTGCATGACAGCCATTGTAGTCTTATTTATTTTATTGTTTGTACTTTCATTGATAATCTGCTTTGTTTCTTTGTATTTTTTACCGTCATATTGTGGTTTTGTTGAGGTTGAAATGGGGAGTTAGATTGGTTCATGTATCTAGAGATGCATGTGTAGCAGACCATTTCAGGTTTTCACATTTCTGTTGGAAGGCTTGCATTGTGATAAGCTTCTTGGCATCCAAGAAGAAAGGGAAACTTTAGAGTAGGTGTAGATTCCAAAAGAAAAAGAGGAGGATAAGAGAAATCAGAAATTATTCATTATGTAACATTTTCTTATAATTAGAGGGGTATTTATAATGTTTGTGTAGACTAAGTTTATGATATAGAACCGGTTTATCTTATACAAACTTAAAAATAGAATTAAAAAAATAAATTAATTCTTATTACATATGTACAGACTATTTAGTTTGTATGTTATTTGCCCAAAAATATTTCTATCCTTTGCTTGTTCTAGTGTCAATGTGGAATATTTTTTATTCATTTTTCTTGTTTTGTAGAATTTTATGCTTGTAGGTTGGTATACCATATTTGTAGCTTATACTTCACAATTTGATTGTACCATTTTAGGATCTAATAAGATTTATTGATGTCTAACACATTGTCACTTACGAAGATAGTTAAGATTGCACATGGAATAAGTGTGAGCAGCTTAAAGTTCATTGACGCATTTAAAAAAATATAAATTTTTGTTTTTTTACTTAATAGATTGATAAATTTATTTAAGGATATTTATATTTAACATTATGCCTTCTTAAATTATCATATGATATAAGAAAAATATTTAAATAAACTAAATAAAATTAAATATGATCAAGGATAATAATGATCTAAACATATTTTAAAAAAATTAAATAGATAATATTTAAATAATGTTTGTAAAATGTTCAAATTATTATATTTTTCTAGATATGTGTTATAATTCTATATAATACATGTATGCAATATTGATCTTATCTGGAAGATCTAAAAAAATCTTGTAGTTAGATAAATTTGTATTCTTTTAAATTTTAGACAAAAATAATGCAAACATAAAGTCATTTGCTTTCTTCATAATTATATATAAATCAACTATTTCTAAGGTTGTGAAAATCGGACCGGTTATAGAACCGAAATGAGAGATTCAAGGTTCTTCAAGGTTCAGTGGTTTGAACCGGGGTTGAACTGAATAACGTAATAAATATTAAAATAATTCAATTATAATATAAATTTTATAATAAATGAAAATTTTAAAAGTGAATATATAATTGCATCAATGAAGACTTTAAACAAGCTTGATTAAAGAGATATAAAGTGTGTTAAGAAGTTTGATTAATCATTAGTATATTTATTTTATAAATATCAATATATTTACAAAATAAAAAATCTATATAATATAAATATAATTTATAATAAGAATAATATTTAATATAATATATAAATGGTTTGATGCAAGCATGGTCTTCAGATTTAACATGGTTGAATTGACCCGTCTGGTTCGATTTTCAAACCGTTGACTATTTCTAATAAATCTTATACAAATATGCAAATGAAATTAAGACATAAAAATAGAAAATATTTTAGGTATTAAAAAATAGAAAAAATTAGCTGAAACATAAATAATTTGAATTTGTTTGCATTATGCAATACTATATATATTATTTAAAGTGAATGGATGTAAATAATTTAAATTTGTTTGCATTACAAAATATAGATATTTATTGAATGTATAATTTAAAATGTATTGATGTGATTTGAAATGAAATTTTCTATTAGTGATCTAAAACTCTGAGACCCTTGGAATTAGTTTTATCAAAAGGAACTGCAAACTTAGTTCATCAGTGATATATTAAAGTATATATATATATATATATATATATCAATAATTTTCTTGCTTATCTGTTGCTTTCTTTGGCATATGATAGAAAGCTAGCAGTAAATAACTGCAGTTTTAGAGATGTTGAAATTGCATCTCACATAAAATTATTATATTATTAGACTTTGATCTGCATGCATTAGAAAATTTAGACCCTAGAGCATCTTTTGCGTCGCTCAGAACAATGATTAGGTTTGCATCTATTATGACCGGTAGGCTATGGGTTCAATTGCCAAAACTGTTTTTATACTGTTACAAAGGTAAGTTTGTGCCCACCAACCCATCCCTTGATCCCATATTTTACAGCAATTTAAGGTGCTGATGCACTTTTGTTTCCTTGACATGCTTAATTTTTATGGTATTTTTGTTGCCCATGAACTCACTCGATTAAAGCGTCATATCATATAGGATAGAAGGTATTTCTTTTGTTGTGATGATAAATATATGATTAATGCTCTTTGAAATGAGTGGCAAATATCAAATTATCTGTATTTAGAGTCAAATTTATGCCACATTTTCATCTTTTAATATTTGTTGTCTTTAGTTTGGCATTGTATCAGATTCTTGTCTAGGTCTACCTTATATGTTCTTCTTGTAATGACGGAACACAATGTATGCTCTTTATCAAAATATATTTTGTTTATGTTGACTAATTCTTTTCTCGTGAATTACACAGGTTAGCTTGACATTGAACATATCAGCAGATCTGCAATCTTTGTTCACTTGGAACACGAAACAGGTTTATAAACATTTGAATTTTTTAAATTATTTTGAAAGTCATGCTTTACATTTATTGATATCAAGTTAGTCGTGTTGTAGGCATTGCCTAGTGCATCGTGGTCTAATGAGTCCTCCAATGTAGGTTCCTCTATCATCTGGTTTTCTTTTTTTCAGCTGCAGCATCTCTTGCTGTAGCCCTGTTCTCTTCTCATAAATTAAATTGGTGAGCGTTTATGGCCTTGCCTTTTGGATTCTCAATGACATGAATGATCAATTTCTTTCAGTCATGAAGTTGTGGTACCAACTGCCATCTTTTACAAAGTTCATTCATAAACCAGCCCTATTTACAAGTATATTCTATGACAAACTGACAAAGATCTGAACTTGATACTTTCCTTTACAACATTGCTGAGTTTATTATGGTTGGATATCGGGATTAATTGTTTAACTTTTCTGTATGATGGCTATGATTATTTAGGTTAAAGCAATATAAGAAACCAGCTGTAATAAAATTTTCAATGGTTGAATTAATGACGCATAAGATGTATGTGTACTACTAATTCTAGGTTGATAAATTAGTCAAGGTTTATCCTGAAATATTTAAGTGAATGAAATACTTTCTTAGAAAATGAAAAAGTTTGTGGCAGTTTGGATTGGTATGTTAGGCGAACATCAGTGCCTTAATGATCACCATTAAGAGTTTGTTGATGTCATATTATTGGAATGATGCTTCGGCTGTGTGGCTGATGTTTGGTGGCTTTAGAAACTTTTCAGTCTGTTACTTAGGAAGCTTTGGTTTTGAAATGCCTTAACTGATGCAGTGCTATAATTTGGAGTGGGAATTTAGAAACTAGTTTAATAATTCTTTTTTTTTTGTTCTTGATTTTTTAGTTACTATAAATTGATTTAGATGTAAAAATTTTGATAATTGAAAAAGATATAAAGAGACACGTAAAAAATCTAAAAAAGCAATATGCAATGCAAAGATCTTAACTTTTAATGTTTTATATAATAGATTAGATATTAAGGAGGGAGAAAAAAATATGTATAAGTTAGCCAAACAAAGAGATAAGAGTAGTAAGTTACTATAATTTGGAGTGGGAATTTAGAAACTAGTTTAATAATTCTTTTTTTTTGTTCTTGATTTTATAGTTACTATAAATTGGTTTATATGTAAAAATTTTGATAATTGGAAAATATATAAAGAGACTCGTAAGAAATCTAAGAAAGCAATATGAGATGCAAAGATGATAGCTTTTAATGTTTTATATAATAGATTAAATATTAAGGAGGGAAAAAGATATATGTATAAGATAGCCAAATAAAGAGATAGGCGTAGTAAAGATTTAGTTCAAGTGAAGTGTATTAAGGATGAATATCAAAAAATACTTTCCTTAGAAGATGATATTCAACAAAGGTGGATGAGATATTTTGCTAAACTTTTTAATGAAGATTATGAGAATATGATTGACTTTAGTGACCTTAGCACCCTAAATGAAGATAAAGATTTTTGTTTTTATCGACATATTAATAAAACTAAATTTAGAGAGGCTTTAAAGAAAATGAAGGGTGGAAAAGCTGTTGGACATGATGATATTCCAATAGAGGAGTGGAAAACTTAGGAGATGAAGGAATTTCTTGGCTTAATAAACTTTTTAATACTATTTTGAAGACTAAACAGATGCCAGATGAGTGGAGAATGAGTGTGTTGATTCTTAATGTATCGTCTTATCCTCCAATCATAAGTGGTTTAATCTAGGGAACGAGGACTGCCATGTCATTGATCCATGAGGTGCTGCAGCTAGGGATCTTGCCAATATCTCATGCCATGGTTGTTGCCCGCCAAAGGTTTTGCTCGGTTCCGCAAGCACTGATTGAGGCTGCCTTTCCAATTTTAAGTTTCAGTTATACGAGGGAAGAAATTTTAGGTTTAATTTTCATCAAGCAATCTAGCTCGCCCTTTGGTTAAAATATCATCAATTGGATCTAAGGGATATATAAAACACCTTGATCTCAATTATGAATTTGTTTCTTGATGAAGTGTCGATCTATCCCTCATGTTTAGCTTGATAATGATATATCTGATTGTGAGAAATATTGATAACGAGTTTATTGTCACAATAGAGTATCATTAGAGTCTTAATAGTCATTGAAGTGCTTTTTTAAGAGTAGTTTGAGCCAAATTAATTGGCTGATCTCATTGGCCAACGATTTGAGTTTTGCTTTTGTGCTACTTGTCACCACATTTTATTTTTGCATCTCCAGGTTATAAGGTTACCTGATATATATGTACAATAATCAGAATTAGATTATTGTTCAACAACCATGCCCAGTCATCATTGGTATAGGCTTCTATAATCTTTTCTTTTCTAGGGAATCCTTTTAGGTACTTAAGAATTCTAGTAACACCATTCATGTATATTCTTTGTAAGGAGCATGCATGAACCAACCCACTAAACTTACAACTTAGGCAATGTCAGATTTAGTATGAGCTTAATCTTAGGCAATGGGTTGTTAATCAAGTTAGGCAATGTCAGGTTTACACCTTACGCAATGAGATGTTAATCAACCATGTTGGTTGTCTCGATCAAATCTTTGGCGTTCCCTCCCCCTCCGAAGTGGATAAAGTGATAGGGACATTAGATCATGAAAAGTTTATCAGAGATGTGGCCGACGATCTACGGTCACGATCGCGCCTATCTATTTTTGAGTCTTCATATGCATTTATTTTATTTATTTGCTTTATGTATTTGTTTTAGTAGCATTTCCCATTTTGCCCTAAGGGTTTTTGTATCTTCATATGTATTTGAGTTTTCAAAAAATGCATTCTTCACATCTAGTTGGTGAAGTTACTAATCCAAGTTGATTTCCATTGATTGAAAGACCTGAATATTATTGAGTTTTGCAACATGAGCAAAGGTTCCAGAATAGTCAATTTTGTAGGTTTGCGTAAATCTTTCCACAACCAATCGTAATTTATAACTTTTCTAAGGATCCATGAGATCAATATTTTATAGTGAATATCCATTTACATCCATTCCACAAGGATGATACCCTTGAGTTTTTGAATGAGTTCTCAAGTGTCATTTTTCTCAAGGGCCCTTATTTCTTCTTCAACCATCTCCTTTTTTATTTTTTTTGAAATTTTCAGCCTCTTTTCATACTAGTTTGTGAGTTACTTAATATAGTTAATTATGAAATTAAAATCAGAATTTTAATTATATTAATTTAATCCTATGTGGTCCCCACTTACTCAAAACCTAAAGCCACATCACCCCCTTTACATGGCTGGCCCTCTCTCTCTCAATCTCCCCTATTGATTTTCTTAATTGCACCTTTAATTCCTTCCCTCATAATCTTAATTTCAAATTCAAAATTCTGAAATTGAAATTAAGAACTCTCCAATTTCGGAAATATGAATTAAATTTCAGATTTTAAGCTTTTCCCCCCATAGCTCCACCCGCCCCTATCCCCTCTCCAACCCGTGACCCTCCTCCCTCCACTTGCTCACGGCTTGCTCTCTCATCTCCCCTCTTTGTCTTTCTTCCTCACTCCCATTATGCATAGCGGACTCCGAATTTGAATGGGGACTTGTGTTCGACGCCCACGGTAATCTCGACATCCTACAATCTCCATTCTTCGACGCGGGATTTGACTCCGACGACGACACCGTTGGAGCTTACTTGGATCGGATCCTTCCCACCCTCATGCACGTCATTGACAGACAAAGTCCAGACTATGAGTGGACCATCGGCGGCCGACCTTCCATGCCACCTCCACATCCTACGCCTTCCTCTCTATCACTACGGATCGCCGGCATCATCTACCTCGGAGTGGTCTCATCCCTTGTGTGGTTCTTCTTCCTCCGACAACCCTAGACATAGAAGAGTGAGCTTAAGCCTTAAGGTGAGACGATCGCTTTGTTAACCGCCGGATTCTAGTTGGCTTTTCATTGTCATTACTTTTAATTGACATCGTTATTTTATCGATCTTACTAATTTAGTTGTCACAACTTGCCTAGACTTGGTTAAAATCTAAGATCTTTTTTTTTGAAGTATCAATTGTGAGAAGCATCAAGATTGTACTATCATTACTTCAACGAACTTTTATTAATTTTCTAAGATTCAATTCCTGGTTTCACATCATTAGATCATGAAAAGTTTATCAGAGACGTGGCCGACGATCTACGGTCACGATCGCGCCTACTATTTTTGAGTCTTCATATGCATTTATTTTATTTTTTTTCTTTATGTATTTGTTTTAGTAGCATTTCCCATTTTGCCCTATGGGTTTTTGTATCTTCATATGTATTTGAGTCTTAAAAAATGCATTCTTCACATCTAGTTGGTGAAGTTACTAATCCAAGTTGATTTCCATTGATTGAAAGACCTGAATATTATTGAGTTTTGGAACATGAGCAAAGTTTACAGAATAGTCAATTTTGTAGGTTTGCCTAAATCTTTCCACAACCAATCGTGATTTATATCTTTCGAAGGATCCATGAGATCAATATTTTATAGTGAATATCCATTTACATCCATTCCACAAGGATGATACCCTTGAGTTTTTGAATGAGTTCTCAAGTGTCATTTTTCTCAAGGGCCCTTATTTCTTCTTCAACCATCTCCTTTTTTTGTTTTTTTGAAATTTTCAGAGCTTGCTCTATTGTTGGAATTTCAACCTCAGCTAGGTTGGTGATCGAGTTTTTTTTTTTCTTGAAGGAGATAAGTGATCATAGCTTGCTACATTTGTAAGAGGATGTTGAGTATGAGGATGCACATCCCTTCTATGAATAATCTACAATAATAAAAAAAGGAAGATTTTGTGAGTTAAGGAGTTTAGTTAGGAGTCTTGATTGGCTTCATCAAGTAGAGAGGTCTTATTTCTTTATAGACTCTTTCTCCAAGAGTAGACAGAAAATTCAGTTTGGTGTTGAGGGATTGAGTTAGCTTCAATTTAGTTTCAGTAACATAAATATTATTGGGTTTGGAAGATTGATAGTGATAGTGGGTAGGAGATTTGGGAGGAAAATAATCAAAAATTTCCTCCTCTTCGATCTGCCATTGAAGGATTTTTTTTTTTGAAAATTGACATCTATGGATAGAATGTTTTCTATTCTTAGGACAATAACATTTGTAGTATTTTTGGTTTGCCTCGTACCCAAGAAAATACATTTTGAAGGGTTTGGGATCAAGTTTATTCATATTTGGTTCATGATTGTGTACAAAGGTATGCATTAAAAAATCTTAAGAGGAAGGTTTAACATCGCGCATGTGTTTGGAAAGTATTTGGAAAGCACATTAGTTGGATTTTTGATTTGGTGCAAACCAGTAGATTGATGATTTATGAGGTAGCAGACTGTGAGGATAGCATTACCCTAATGATATTTGAAGTAGCAAAGGCAAACATAATGGATCCAGCCAATTCTAATAGATGCCTTTTTTTTTTTTTTCTGTTCGATTATACTAATTAAAATAATCTCCAAGAATGTGGTTAATGTATTGCTTACCTCTACTAGAATGAAAAAAAAAAAAGATTGCAGTACATGTTTTAGATATCTTGGGTCTACTGTTCAGAGTGATGGTGAAATAGATAGGGGTATTATTAGTAGAATTCAAGTTGGATGGTTGAAGTGGAGGAATGCATTGGGCTTGTCGTGTGATAGAAAAGTACCTCTCAAACTTAAGGGAAAATTCTATAAGATGGTGGTGATACTCCCAATGCTTTATGGTGCAGAATGCTGGTCATTAAAAAGAAGCATAATATTAAGTTAAAGTGTTGCAGAGATGAGGATGCCCAGGTGGATGAGTAGCTTTACTCTTAGAGACATAATACAAAACGAGCATATATGTGAAAAGGTTGGAGTAGCTCTAGCGACAGATAATATTAGAGAGAGTCACCTTAGATGGTTTTGTTACATAAAATGGGGCCTTCCGATGACTCGGTTAGGAGAGTAGATGTGTTAGATTTGACTTATGTTAAGAAAGGTAGATGTAGACCTAAGAAAGCTTGGTTAGAAAATATTAGAAATGACATTTCTTTATTATATTTAAATGAAAATTTGGCCCTTAACATGACACAATGGAGAAAAAGATTCATGTAGCCGACCCTACATAGTGAGATAAAGGCTTTATGTTGTTAATATCAAACTCGATGTGTGATATTATTGCCTTAGATGGTTTGGTCACATAAAACGTCGGTTTTCCAATGACCTTGTTAGGAGAGTAGATGTATTAGATTTGGCTTATGTTAAGAAAGAAAGATGTAGACTTAAAAACATTTGTTTAGAAAATTTTAGAAATGACATTTCTTTGTTAGATTTAAATATGAGTTTGACTCTTAACACAACAAAATGGAGAAAAATGATTCATTTAGCCGACCCCACGTAGTGGGGTAAAGGCTTGATGATGTTATTGTTAAATATAAGCCTAATAACAAAATAAAATAGATATGATACCATGGATTAGTTTGATCTGGGCTTTGTTTGGAAAGTCCTGTCATGAATATGGACTTTAGTTGATAGACTGCCTGCTTGATTCTGGGCTTCAGTTCATATGCTACATTATATTATTTTATTTACTAGATGCTAACCGAACTTCTATGTTCAATGTCATTACTTTGGTGCTTCCTAAATCTATGAGGCTTGCTAATACAACTCTTTCTTTCTAGTGAGATTTATTAGGTTTGAAGGTTTTGCAAATTATACGACACATAATTAGCAGTATTCTTGTCTCAATAGGTAACTTATTTAGCTATTATATGCGATAATTGTAAAGTATATGCATTTGCTTCATATAACAATTATTTTTGAAAGTGTTGGTGCCCTTGAAGAAATATGGTTTCTCAATTCGCAAGGCACAAAGCATCAAACCACACAATCACCTTAGCTAAGTGATGTGCTAAAGGTAAATAGTTATTTCTATCTTTCCTTATGAACTCATTTTAATTATGAGGCATACTTCTGTATAAAATGATAATTCTCACATAGCATTATGCTAAGTAAAGAAAAAAATCATGTGCATAACAAATTTAAATATTGCTAAATTGATTATTTTTATAATGTTATGAAAAAAAGAAGTTTAAATAGCTTATTCAATACAACTTAAGGTTGTAGAATGGACGATCTTAGGATAATATAATATTTGGTATTATTAATTCCGTTTTCAGTTGTTAGAATTGTAACAATCTTGGGATAATTTAATATTAAGTACTAGTAATTTCATTTTCGTTATCATTGATCCTCTCTTCATCTTTGAATTTGTAGTCCTCCATCTTTTTCTCTGTTTCTTTAGAACTTTTCCTCAAGATTTATTATTATAGAACTTGAAACTCTTACACCTACATTTAGGCTGAACTTGTTTCCCAGTGTGCATTCTTATTTTTCCAATTCATGCTTTCCACATCATCTTATGTTAAGTTGTCAACATAACCTTCTATGTTTGTTGTTAACACCTATCAATCTAATCAAGATAAGTTGTCAGTTAACTGCTTATTTGTTGAAGGCAAGTTGCTTGAGTAGGCATCATTTTAGTATAACATTTCATTGGAAAGAGAATATGGTGCTATGGTCTGACCTCATTCCATCTAGGCTCCTAGATGGGAGTGCCACTCAAATCACCTTAACGACATTAATTGTAATTGTAGGTCTTAACAAACTTGAGAT
Organism: Dendrobium catenatum; assembly: GCF_001605985.2. Lineage (NCBI taxonomy): Eukaryota > Viridiplantae > Streptophyta > Magnoliopsida > Asparagales > Orchidaceae > Dendrobium > Dendrobium catenatum. The sequence continues at coordinate 892,647 of NW_021319853.1, read as the reverse complement.
GTTAAATGAGATATTTAATTGAGATTTTTTATTCTAATTCTTTCATAATTGTTATTTTAGTTGGCTGAATTGGCAATGGTTTAACCAGAACTAAAACATGAATTCTATTTTATTTGTTTTTTATTCTATTTATTCTGCTTGTATGTTCAGACACCACATGCGCATTTAAAATTATACATCTGATTTTTATAGCATATGTTCATCGAGCATGGTCTTGTTAATGTGCTTGATTATGGAATTCTGGTGCATTGAAGCCATCAAGTGCGTGAAAGTATAATAAGTGTGGGCTAGCCCGAAATGTTAAGGGTTTCCAATTAATCCATTTTTCTGTTTATTGGAAATTAATGCATCAACTTGAATCCAATGCAAGGTTTTGTTTGGATGGTATGGATTTAATTTAGTTTGATGAGCTTTATTGGAGCATGTGGAATATGGCTGGTGATTAGCATTATGTCCTATCCAATAGGCTTTGTTTTGTTGAGTGAAATTTCAATACTGTTTTCTTGTGGTTTTATGAACGGATTCTTCGATATATTTCAACTGACAAAACAGAACAGTGCACCTTTGAAACATAAACGATATTTTATCGCATCTACAATCTTCAGTGCTAGCCTTACCTACTTTGGTAAGTCTGGAAGGCAGTTAATTCTATGGCTTTAAATAGGTCTTATGCTGCTTCTTTACCAGTCGTTCAACTATCATCTCTACACAGGCATAGAGAAATTAAAGTCTGGCAAATCGTCATCTTCTTTGGTTGTTTTCTGGCATGAAAACTGCTGAGATGTTTGCTGGGAGGGAGGGAGCGATGTAGGGATTGGCCTTTTTGATTGACCTTAGGGATGATGATGTCCTACGCTCCTTGCTGCAAATTTTGTCTGACCTTAGGGATGATGATGTCTTATGCTCCTTGCTGCAAATTTTGTATTGTTTTTATTTTTTATTTTTATTTTTGTTTCCGTTAACATTATCTCGTTTCAAAAAATGAAGAAGCTTTGTTGGACTCGAGAGAAAACTTTGCTTGTGAGTTAATTGATAAGCCAAAGTCAAGTTAACTAAGCCCTCTCTCATTCTTAAGTTCAACAAGGGTATCTAAATTTGAACTGAGTAGAAGATATAAAAATTTGGCTACTTTTTCTTGAATCAGAAGTTGTGATTTGTGAGTTTCAATTCCATTGTTGGTATCAGCATCTTTAGTTTATCCTGACTTTTTAAGTCGACTTTTTAAATCATTCTCCATTCGTGTAGAGTGCTAGATTCATGTAGGGTGCTAGATGGGTGTTATTATATTATGTGCAAATTTCCTTTTGATGCATATAGCGATGTTGCTTTTTGGTTCAGTAGTTTTCTTTTCTTGATTTATTGGTTCATCTTCTCCCTTTTGTTGTACATGTTTGAATAATCGATATCTTTTTCTTACTATCTTATTTTAAATATAAATATACATGTCACTGTCAACCCCCATCACCCAAGTTTACTTGCAATCAAGTGGCTTGAACTCATTAATTATTCTTAGTGATTGGCCGCAACTTTTTATGATCATGGATCTACCATTTTTAAGTATTGAACTCCATCAGAGATACGAGCTTCATTTTCAGAATCTAAACAAAATAGCGTCGGATATACCGTTTAAGTTCCTTTTAAAATGCATTTTGGAATTCTGATTGAGCTAGAACCCAGGTTCATTTGCATTTTTAGACGTTTTTCTAGGTAGCAAAATTTTAATTTTATTTTCTCTCCTTGAGCTCATCTAGTCAATATAATTTTATATTATGATTCTGTCAATAATATATATGTTTTTTCTGTAGCTTATCTTTTCCTGGTGGTTTTATGGGTGTTAATATTTAGTTTTAAATATATCATCAATTCTATTGTTTTGCAGGTGTTCGTTTTTTTAGCTGCTGAATATGAAACCCCCCAAAATGCCCTGAACCAGGTACGTTGTAGCTATTCACTATTAGCTACATGATTGGATGTGGATACCTTTTGTTCTAATAGATTACCCCTTTATTAATTTGTTGAAGTTTGGTTTTGTTCAATATCACTTCCCAAGTGGAAATTGATTTGTTCTTCACAGTGATAATGGTGTACACGACTTAGCCGGTCAATATTATACACAAACTACCATGATTATTTTAATACATATTATTCCCTTTATTCCATTGTCACTTTCTAATGGTTGGATGCAATTGCTCATCGCTATCCATGTCAAAATTTAACTACTTTTTTTTATTTTATTTTAGAGAAATTTTAAGAGTTTTATTGTATTTTTTAAGAAGAGAAGAGATTGTCCAACAATTATGTTTGGAAGCTATTGTGAGGAAAAAGGATGATATAGTGTTTTTCTCCTATAAAAGATTTCACAAGAAGAGATGAGGGAATTGTTCCGGTGAGGTAGAACTAATAAATCTTATATCAACCAATGTAAAATCTTCATGAGAAGTCATATCATCTAATTCGAGTTAAGTAGAAAATCTGAAATATATTAGGCTCTCTAAATTAATTACACTTGAAGGAACCTCCAAGAAACACACTTGATAAGCGAAACATGTCAGTGTTTTGGTTTGTTAGGTTAACCTAAAAGGATTGACTAAAATACTATTATCTTATTAGGAAGTCTATGTTTTTAAGCATGCCAATCTGGTAGAGGGTGAATCAATGTAACCAAGTGAAATGGGGTTTCTCAACCCATGCAATAACAATATTTGAATTACTAGAAAGTCAATAGGAGAGCAAAAGGGCTCAAAAGGGTGCTGGGTAAAGGAAAGGAGTCTTAAAAAAGATAAAAAATAATATTGGTAAGAACTTCATAAGCATGTCATCCCAAGTTATCAAGTTTAAAATTATTTAACTGTTAAGGTATTCGACACAACCCAACCGTAAGACACTTTGTCAAGGATCATGAATTGCATAATTCAGAGTTGGCCTCGTGATGAAAACTCATACTTCCTATATGGAGGAATTCTAAGATGTAGACTGGAATGGATGTAGAGCTTACAATCCTTAGCATCATGATTCAGCCCTATAGAAAAGAGGGAAATGAGACAATCCAGTTTTACATATTTAGTGCTGTCAACTAGTCTTACAAATCCTGTTTAGGCCAGAAAGACAACTACCTAGCATATTATGATGATACTTAGGAGTATCAGTTAAATTTATGGTCACAAATGATAGTTCTGCCATAGGGAATATGTATTCATGTAAGTTATATGTCATTAAGTGAAAGACATTTCTATTTGCATTTGACTTGCCATGATATGAATGTGTGCCAACGCTTGGGGATTTTAATCATTGGCAAGCTCTACTATGTACCTCATTAAGGAGATATAAAGAGAACAATTTTTAAATAATAAGTTAGCTAGAAAGCCTTAATCATAGGAATTTTTTTTCCTGAATTAATTTTAAGTTGATCATTAATTTATTAATTTTTGTAGAAAATATTTTATCCTAAGTGCCTATCTCATTCTTATGATTCTCACTCAAATTACACAAAACATTAAAAAAGTCAAAAATAGGCAAGCTACAAATTACTCAAAAAAGATAATAAATGCAATAGATACTATGCCATTAGGGCTGAAAGAATAAAACATTAGCTAGTATAGCTAGACAATCATCATTTACATGCCCAGAAGAAAGTAGAAAAGTAACTTGAGTCTGTATAAATACAACCTAGACTTTTAAATCTTACAAAAATGAAATTGGCAATAAGTAACAAGCTAGGAAATCCCTCTATTTGCCCCTTGGTTCAATTTGGGTACTCCATGTTGATTTGGTGGTGGGGTATGTTGCAAACTTTTACTTGTACTTTGTCACACATACAAAGCTTTTCTAGATTGAAATGAAGTACAAATTTATAGAAATTAAATCTGTTGGAAAATAAAAGTAACCACATAGTTTATATATCACATAATAAAGCAAAAATAAATCACATAAAATCATACTTCATAGCAGCATATCTCTGAGCTGACATTTTTAAATTTTGACGATGGCGGTACATTTGGACTCCAAAAAGAATATCTCAATCCTAATGCAAAAAAAGTAGCCAAACTAGTTATGCGCTAAACATTTACATTGCAACTAGTCACGCAACGAAATTATATTCTTGCATATTTGTGATATTCTAGGTGTGAAGTGTGAACATTATTTGAAGGTGATGGATTGACAAAAAAACTATGGTGGAAAAAGGATGTTGATATATATATATATATATATATATATGATCACTTAAGTTTCGTTGCCCTTTTAGCTCACATGGCCTAGCCTCTCTCTGATTTTATTAACTTATTCATCCCAACTAATAGATTTTGATCAAATTGTATTAAGTAATTTCTATCATAATAGGTAAGTTCTTATGCCGTGTCCGCCCTTAAGACCAACAAGCCTGTTACTTTGCTTTCCATATCCTCTTCACTCTTCTTATTCTTTTCTCTCTCATTATCTTGTCCCTTCATGGCTTGCTTCAACCATTACAACATCTCTTCCCGTTGATCCCTTCTTTGCCACACATTGTATTATAATTCTTAATAAAATAACTACCCTTCATGTTACCTTATTTGATTATTTTTTTACGTATCTTATGTTTGACCCTTAGGCATCTACATGATTGGTATCTCGCTAAAGCACATGTCTTGTGCCTCTTATCTTTGTTGTCCTCTCCCTCTCTATGGAGGGAAGTTAATGTGATGTAACGATGGCTTAGGATTTTTATTTCCTAATGCGAACTAAGATGAAACAAAGAATGTAGATCACATAAGAAAATTCACAAACACCATTTTAAAGATCACCAAATGCAGAAAATATTATTTTCTTTAGGTGCAAACTAGAAAATATAGTAATTATAACCCCCATTGAGAATAAAATGATTATATAAATATGAAGAAATTAATAAGAAATTAGAACCATTCTAAATAAACAAACAATTTCAAAATTTTCACAACAATTAAACTTTCAGTTGCATCAAATTTGTACAAAATCAAAAACAATGACAATTCAAGAACAAGTATTTTAGAAGAATCTAGGTGAAGGAAAGAGATCACTAAAGAGAAGAAAATTTATGCCTTATATTTATATAAGGATAATAGTTTTACCTTTGTTACACTTGAAGGAATCTAAATTCAACTTGTGTACACAAAATTTAAAAGCACAAATTTTATTTAATAAAAGTTGAATAATTAATTGCCTCAAAATTTCTATTTATAGACTTATCATTCCCTTTGTTAATAGATATGAGTGATAGAAGATAAAATAATCTTAGTTCAATATATTTTGAAATTCTATTAATATTCGAACAACTTTTAATGTTTATCCAATTTAGATTAAACACCGTCCAAGAAACAATAGAATCCTATAAAACCACTGTTCCACATTATCAATAAATAAAATTATAACACATCATAAGGATAATCCACATGGAACAAAAAAAATTATAAATCTCATGCAAAACAATACTTGCACTTATTATGGTAATGACTAATGATAACTATGTGAAACAACCAATTATAGAATTGACTCAAATATTGGTTGGATTGTACATTGACCATAGGACTTACAATAATCCCATAATTTAACTCGTGCTACTTCTAGAATCTAGTCTATTGTTAAACAATGATAAATGACAAGCACATAACACCTTAAATTATCCACGAACAAAACTTAGTCCAATCTTATTCTAAACCATGTAACAAATTTATCACTAGGGAATCAAAACAATAGAGAGCAGAACCCATTCTCAAAGGCATTCAATATAAATACGTCAAAATACCTAAAATTAAAAATTGCAAAGAAAAATAAAATAGCATCACTAAAATAAACTTCAGATTAATTGTTGACCATATGCTTTCGAAGAGAATAAATACACTGATGCTACCCTTATACGACTATTGGCTTACATCATTTTGAGGGCCTACTTTTTTTTGTATGATTTCAACTGAGGATGTAATTTGTATTGTTAACAAGTCCATTTCCTTGAACCTTGTGCTCATTGTTTTCGATATAAATATTTGATTATCTCCTTCATCGCTAGTACTTGTTGATCTATTGTTACTAAATCACTTTTACAACTAGATCTTGCCCTATCCATTGCATTAACAGCCCCATTTTGACTTTTCCTTTGTTATTCATACAAGGAAATAACGCACTTTAGATTATAACCTTTTTAGGCCAGTGACATTCCAGGTTTTTAGTAACTTGGCACCATCATTATTGATTTGATGATGAACGTCTGACTGTTCTACTTCATAATATAGGATATTTCTCAATTCAGGGCAAGATTGCTTGCTCCTTTTGGTATGTCGGTTGCTCTGAGTTTCTGAAAATAAGATCACGCGGCTGAAACTAGCTTGGGCTTACTTAGAAGTTGAAAATTTTGTAGTTCGACACTTGTATAAATTCTTCCTTTTGCCTTCATACCTGGCTCTTTAAGCAGATCATGGTTTTCCTCTAATCTTATGGAATTATGTTGCTACCATTGAAACTATGTTGCACCGATACGGATACAGCGATACGGATACAGCGACACGGATATGACATGATACGGATACGTGACACGTCAATTCTTAAAAGCACAGGATACGGATACGGCGCGGATACGACATTATAATATATAAATCATACATAAAAATTAAGAAAGTAATTAAAACATAAATGACAAAAAAATTGAATTTTGATAGACCATCATCAGACCCAATTCCTACGCCACTAGAGTTCATTATCCTACGAAGGATCGACACAAATAAAACCACATGAATTTGAAACATAACAAATTTTAAGTAAAAGTATATATATGCCGCAGATATACCGGGGGTCCAAGGGAGCGCTGCCCCCTGGCGGGATTCGACCTGCCTGGTCAAGTCGCGGGGTCAAGGGGCAGCGCCCTGTGAGGGTTTCCGGGGGCAGCATCCCTGTAACAAATTTTTATTATAAGAGTTGTTTTAAAGCATTATCTAGCTTCTCGGTGCCGCTTGGTACCTTTCGGTACCCCTCAGTACTGAGCAGTACCGAGCATTGATATTGAGCATGGTACCGAGCATTGCAGAGAGGTACTGAGAGGTACCGAGTTCCGGTACCAAGCAATACCGAGTACCTAGATGTACTGAGTACCGAGCGGTACCGAGTTCTGTTACCGAGCTGTACTGAGTACCGAGCTGTACGAGTTTCGGTACCGAGCAGTACCGAGTACCGAGTGCCTTCATACCTGGCTCTTTAAGCAGATCATGGTTTTCCTCTAATCTTATGGAATTATGTTGCTACCATTGAAACTATGTTGCACCGATACGGATACGGCGACACGGATATGACACGATACGGATACGGGACACGTCAATTCTTAAAAGCACAGGATACGGATACGGCGCGAATACGATATTATAATATATAAATCATACATAAAAATTAAGAAAGTAATCAAAACGTAAATGACAAAAAAATTGAATTGGTATCTGATAGACAATAATCAGACCCATTTCCTACGCCACTAGAGCTCATTATCCTACGAAGGATCGACACAAATAAAACCACATGAATTTGAAACATAAAAAATTTTAAGTAAAAGTGTAGATATGTCGCAGATATACCAGGGGTCCAAGGTGCCCCCTGGCGGGGTTCGACCTGCCTGGTCAGGTCGCGGAGTCAAGGGGCAGCGCCCTGTGGGGGTTTCCGGGGGCAGCATCCCTGTAACAAATTTTTATTATAAGAGTTGTTTTAAATCATTCTCTAGCTTCTCGGTGCCGCTTGGTACCTTTCGGTACCCCTCAATACCGAACAGTACCGAGCATTGATATTGAGCATGGTACCGAGCATTGTAGAGAGGTACTGAGAGGTACCGAGTTCCGGTACCAAGCAATACCGAGTACCTAGATGTGCTGAGTATCGAGCGGTACCGAGTTCTGGTACCGAGCTGTACTGAGTACCGAGCTGTACGAGTTTCGGTACCGAGCAGTACCGAGTACCGAGTACCGAGTTGTACCGAGTATGGAGCAGTACCGAGTTCTGGTACCTTTTTTTTCATTTTTTTTAATAAGACACGCGTATCTGATACGTGTGTCCGATCAAATTTAAATAATATTTTAATTGGATACAGCAAAGCCGTATCCGACACGTATCCGTGCCGTATCGGAGGCGTATCCGTATCCGACATGTGTCCGATACAACATGGCTCATAAATAGGAGTATCCGTACTACATTGCATTGAGCAAACTTTGATTTGAATTGCATCGCCACATGAATTTCAACTGATGGCTGGAGGAACTCTATCCACACCATTTCTTGTTCCATGAGCCAAAGTATAAGGTGATTATCTTGCTATGATCGAGGGCATAATCATTAAACTCATAATGTAATGGTTAGTTACCCATGATCCTTTCTTTCCTTTAGCTTTTCTTCATTATGTTTAATTTTGTTTTATTGGTTGCTTTTGCTTGTCCATTAGTTTAAGGGTGACTTATTTATGCATATTGTAAAGTAACTACTTTTTTAGTAAAATTGTTATAGATTTTTTTTGGCAATTTAGGTTTCGTTGTTTTTTATCATTGGCAAAGATAGGCTGATCTTGTGATGGATGTGTGCTCAAATGAATTTAATGGTTGCTTATATTATGACCATCGATAGTGGGACCGCCTTGGCCCACTTTATGAAATAATTGGTGAGGAAAAAAATATATTTTTGTACTGTTTGAAAACCAGTGAGAAATATCAAATAAAATCCATCCCCTAGGCCACGATAGACCAGCATAAGGACATTAGGTGAAATCTTTGGATTTGGCCGATGAAGGGCATGCCCTTATAATGGGCAAATTTTGTATTTTTTTGGTGAATTGTTTGGTGCACACTTCATATAGCTGACCAGTAGTAACCTTGGTGGAGGATGCTTTTAGCCACTGATCATTTTGCTAAATGTTTTCACCACGTATCTTTATTAAATTCATTCAACAATTCTTGGTGTTCCTTAGGATTTAGGCACCTCATGTGCTGCTTAGACAATGACTTTAGATAAAGCTCATTTTATGAGATAATAAACTTCCACTACTTCTTTCTAAGGATTTCATACTTTAACATATATGGGGTTAGCCAACATGGCTTTAGATTGATCTCCATCATCTTGGGCTCATTCATGTAAGGGGACAATAGCTCCTGAGCAATGGCCATATATGGATTATCATACCTGTTGAGCGAGTCAACCAGTTAGTTTTATTTTTGGGATAGATTCTCATTGATGTAAGTCGTCTTAGATGGTTTGTTCATGTAAAATGTTGGCCTTCCAATGACTCTGTTAGGAGAGTAGATATATTAGTTCCGAACGATATTAATGAAGATATAGCCAGACTTAAAAAGATTTGGTTAGAAAGTATTAAAAATGACATTTTTTTAGATTTAAATGAGAATCTGACTTTGAATAGGGCACAATAAAAATAAATGATTCATGTAGCCAATCCCTCATGGTGGGATCAAGGCTTGTTGTTGTTGTTGTTGCATTCTCAATTTAGAACTCGTCAAACTTTGATGCATCTATGTTAATCTTTGCTAGGTGGCAAATGTGCATTTTTCCTTTTGCCTTGTATTTCCTGTATAATTTGTTCCCTGCTTACTGGGAGCTGCTGAAAATCCACATCTTTACTATTAAATAAAGTTCAAAGTCTCTCAACCAAGAATGCTTCACATACTCGCTACTTCGAACTTGAACAGCATAGCTTTTGGGGATTTCATTTGGGCTTAGTAGAATCAGTCCAACACCACAAGTATTTGCCTCTAACATACTATTTGTGTGCATCTTCTTGTACTCCTTGTATGTTTTTTTGTTTTATTTTATTGATTTTGTGAAATCAACAACCAAGTTAATGAGAACTTGGATTTTCACAGCAATCTTAGGGATGCATATCTTGTACTCTTCGAGTTTGATGAACCACTTGGTTAACCTCATTGAAAGTTCATGCTTGAGTAGGATTTCGTTAATTGGTTGATCAGCGATGACCTTGCTGGGTTGAGCTTTGGAAGTATTGCTTATGTCTTTTAGATGTTGGCGTTAGTGCTAGAGTCAGCTTCTCCATTTGTGGATTTTTATCTTAAAACATGTTAAACATATCAAAATCTTGCTTTTATATTAGATTGACAGTTATATCGACACTTATTCTCTAATTATTATCTGACTAACTTTTATTCAAGGTAAAGCAATATATATCCACCTGGGTGTGGGCTATTAAGCATTGGTAGGGCCCCCATGATGGGGGCAATCATTCAATTTAGTATCGGATTCACTGCATTGCTTAGTCCAAGAAAAATTTGAGGATTTTTCAATGATTTAAATGGATGTGCAGCCTTCTAAGTCAATTTTGGATGAGTTGACTTAGAGAAGCAATTTTTTGTCAATTTTTGTATTTTGTTCAAGCACAAAAGATCCATTTTTGATGACTGCTTGTATACTTTATTGACATAAATGTTGATACATCTTGGAGAAATTAAGAATCCTAGGAATTTGCCAATTGCTGCTTTGAAAATGTTTTCTAGCAGCCTTTAGTAAGTGGCTCTAACATTCTTCAACCTTAATGGCTTACCATATAGTTGTAAGTACAATTTCTTATAATGAAATCCATTTTATCCTTGTCAGAAATGTGTATTTTAATTTGATGATATTTTGAAAAGGCACATAATAGAGCAAGGACAAAGAGCCTAATAGTGAAGTTGGTGAGGAAATCATTGGTTGATTGTGGATTTGAGTATTATGGGTAGGCATTGTTAAGTATAATCGGTGAACATGCATTACTTCCTGTTTCTCTTCATCATGTTGAAATTGAAGATCCACTTAGGATATTAGAATTCCTGAATGAATTTTACTTAGAGGAGTTTGCCGATGTTGACTAGAATCTTTGAGCTATTCTTTTATGTCATTTTCCTTCTTTTTTGCTTGGTAGGCTTGGGTTATGGGTTGAGGTGGAAAAGTGTCTTGCAATATCTAGTTTTACTTCTTGGAGGGCTCCCAAGGAAAATGTGCTTGTTATGGTGGAGTAATTTGATCAAATCGAAAAATAATTACTTTTGTTTGCCAAAATAATTTTGAGTGTGTGAACCAAATAATCTTCATCCGCCAATTTTCGACCATGTTATAAGCCAAAGGGTGGGGCACTGTTCGAGATCTTCCTCTTGTGGGTCCAATTTGATGTGGGTTTGTTGGTGTGCCTATTTTTTTCTTTTTCTTGGGGCTCTATTTGTATCTTTAATGCACCTAGATAGCTACTTATGATTACCATTATGACTCCTCCTGTGGGGATTTTGATCATGAGTTGATAAATTGAACGTACAACTTTGAAGGCATTGAGTACTAAATGTGGTGTTGTAGGCTGATGAAGTCCTAACCACTATGAAGCATGAATAATATAGATTTGGTTGTGAAATCTTGATAGCCCCTTTATAACTTCCTTCTAGGGTGCGTAAGTGCGTTGTTCCCTTGAAAAATTCACGAGTCCTCTAGAAATTTGATAGGAAATACTTGAGTTCGCAAGTAACCTAACCAAAATCGGCGAACAAACAGCAGCCAACTGGCTGTCCACAGCAGGAAAACAGCAGAAATCTATTTATGTTGTTGTTTACAGTAGAAAAACAGCACTTGTCCAGAAAAATCTGAGAGAAAACTCAAAAGAAAGCTTGTATTTCACTAGTAGATGAATAAAAACAGCAAGATACAATTGATCCTCAATTCGAGAGGAGGATCGATCTCTCCCAAATCTCTAGACGCCGCTAGAGCCCAAAGAAAACCTAAATCTAAGAGATCTCAAATTTCAGCGAAATTCAAGATACTCAAACCCTAGCAAAATCAACTATTTAATGCATACAAATCAGAAGGAATTCCCTTAACAATCCCTACATTCAAATTTCTCTCTGAAACCCCCCAAAAATCCTTCCTAAAACGCTCTGTTTGAGCTGTCGGCCCGCCCGATCTCCGCAGGAGGCGGAGATCCTGCCTGTTCGCCCCCGTGAACCGGTCCCGCCTGGACCGGCTGGACCGGTCTAACAAAATTCTAAGTTTTCTTGCATCAATTTTTAATTTTTCAAAGTTATTTAAAACCAAACATCCATGAAATTGTCAAAATCTATTAGGATCCAATAAGCCTCAAAATTGGGATGTTGGTTCTCAAGTTGATTGCTTAACTCATTTCTTATTAATGGAAGGTCATATCGGTACAATTAATTGGAGAAATGTTTTATCCTCAGAGTAATCTAGCCATCTCAAGCCTGCTTGTTTTGATCCCTCTTAATAATTTCATTTTCGTGAACATTCTAACTTTGGTGGTCATTTTCATCGTTTAGCTCCTTCTGTTTTTTCCTTTGGCTTCTCTTTAACTACTGCCAGAGACCCTTCATTATTAGCATCTCGAAGATCTTTATGTTGCATATCTTCTGTGGCATATTAATGATTGTTTTGGTATAAGTAGAATTCATTGGAATTTTAATGCTCCGATTGGCCCCTCAGCTTTTTTGGCCATCAATAGTACATTTATTTTGGATGGCCTCTATTATTGTGTATAATGTTTATTTGAGAGTTAATAAAGTTAGCAATTGTGAAGCAAATTTTTTTGTGGCGCGAGAGGTAGGTGATAGGTAGTTTGGTGAGATTGTTTGACATGATCTCATTGTCGGACTTTTTTTTTTTTTGACGGTGCTAGCTCGGCGGGATAGGAGAGTTGCTTAGACATCTTCTTTAACTTTTCAAAGTTTAGGTATTTTCCTGCTTTGGTGGGTTGGTTAGTCATTGTATTTAATTGGTTCTTAATGATCTTGAATCTTCCTTAATGTAGACCTTGAATCAAGGTGACCTTAGAATTCAGATGCAAACCTCCATGTTCTCTTTTTGTTAAATCAGGTGACAAAGTCCTTCAAGAGTTCACCTTGGGTTTATGGGCGGATGAAAGTTTCGCTACTTGTTTGGTTTTGTTTTTGTGAATAAGAATAGTTTTTAGCCATTGGCTCTTAAAATTAGAAAAAATAGTAATGGAGCATGGCGGTAGTTTCTAAACTTATTTAGTATGACCCACTTAAGTGTGGCAAAGAACAGTTAATATCTGATCGCTTTTGAGATGTTGCTAGCCCCAATAACGCCTCAATTTCAGTGATAGAATAGAAGTTTATGAAATTTTGAACTTTTGAGAGCGGCTCAACGTGGATGGTTCCGGTCAATGTGGATGATGGTGTTTGTTCCTAGAAGTCCTCTTCCATTCGTGGCGTTCCTAGGCCTGTTCTTTACCTCTCTTGGGATTGCTCCATTGTAACGGATGGTGAACTTATTGGTGTTGTCGCTTTCCTAAAAATGTTATTGCCAGTCTTATACAAAAGTGAGCCTATATATATAAGTTCGACAAAGCATTTATATAAGTTTGCACAAAAGTGAGCCTATAGAAGACACATAATTTAAAAAGAAATATTTTACTTTTGATTTATACATATATTTCAAAATATTATCCCATTGTTAGATGACATTATTGTGTACCACACGCCATTAACTTACTCTTTAATTAAGGATATGATTTTTTGAATTGAATTTTTTTTCTATATAATGCTGAAAGAAACCAAGAAGCCTTGATCCGAGGGATTAGTTCTGTATTTAGCTTGGCCTCAACTTGTCCAACTTGGCATCCGACCTGGCCACCATCACATGGCTTGGTCTAGTTATGGAAGATCTGACGCATAATGGCTCTAACATGACTGTGAATCCGGAAACTACAAATCAATGCCAAATAAAGCATAACCTAAATAACCCAAAAAAATTGAAGTAATGAAATATGTAATATTCATATGAAAGTGCAATAAAAAAATCATATATTCTAAATTTTTGCTTCATTAATAGGATTATTGGCAACAACCACATTATAGCTTTGTACTTGTGGAATTCTAGTTGGTCTAGAAAGCAAGCCTTTCCATAGTGCAAGTACCAATAAATAAAAGTCATTAGGCATGTGTGGAGGGAAAAGGAGGTTGATTTGGTGGCAGGGAGGCCAGCAACGTGGGAGATCAGGAGGCAGACGATGTACTAGGGAGGAAGCTGACAGCACTTGGGGAGGGGGAGGTTAATGGTGTGTAGTAGTTGAGCGAACGGGTCTGTGTTAGGGCAAATTATTACGTGCGGTATCCGGACCGTTCGGAGGCGAAGCTGGATGCATGACGTCACCCGGAAGCACTGGGCCCTACGTGATGTGGCGCTTCTGGATTCGCCTCCGGATGAATCCGGACGCCGCACATAATAATTTGCCCTCTGCTAGACGCAATTAATTACTTATGCTAGGAGTTTAAGAAAGTTGCCCGGGAATATGAGCTTTCTCTGATTACTATTCATCGCTTCATTGAGGAGTTCAAGCAAGTATGAGCTTTCTCTATATATGTATGTATGTATAATATGTGAGAAATGTATAATATGTGAGAAACTAATATTCTTTTGCTTGACAGATTTCCCTTTGGGATGCAATCATCCCCTCAAAAGAGCATGCAAAGTTCTGGATTCACACTTCAAACAAATATCGTTTTATTGATCAGGTAATGTTATGAGTTCTCCTTTTAGTTTTAATGATCCTTGAATTTTATTTTCCATTCAAATGTTAAAATCATTTTAGACTCCACTAATTAGTACTTAGCCAACCCCAATAACAAATACAGTATGAAATTAAATTAGTAAGTTTATATATAGCAACCAAGCTCAGGTCTTAAAAAAGAAAATAAAGAGTTTATAGAAATAATAATTGTACAAGGATGTTCTGATACAATTTATAGTAACATGTACTTGAAAAATATTAGATTTATTTCAAGATTAGTGCAATATAAAATTTTTATATACAACACTAATGTAAAAATACATTTAATGATTTTTAAGCTCATTCTATTACAAATTATATCATAATATTCTGACTAGGGGTGTCAATTTCGGGTCACGGGTCGGGTTCGGGTTTAATCCGAAACTTACCCAGCACTATCGGGTCAACTTGAACTCGTCCCTTTTTTGATACCGGGTCGGTTTTCCTAACCCGACCCGACCCAAATGACTTGGTGCCAACAAAAAAATGGTAGTTCTTGGGTCCAAAAATGGGTAAATCTCTGCTTTTCGGGTAAAAAACGGGTCAATCTCGGGTTGTTGAGTAAAAAACGGGGTTTCGGGTAAAAAATGGGTCAATTTCGGGTCGAAGGGTAAACTCGAACCCGACCCGATTTTTGAAACAGGTCGAATAGTTGAGCCCGAAACCGACCTGTTTCGGGTTCGGGTTGACCCTAACCCGAAATTTTCGGGTCTGGTTCGAGTCGGGTTTTCTGGTCGTGTCAAATATTGATACCCCTAATTCTGACGCACTTATTTTTTATGAGTTTAGGGTATTTTATGTTTGCTTATACATGCAGGGAAGCAATCTACGGGGCAAAGAATACAATTTGACGCTGCATTGGCATGTGATGCCTAAGACAGGCAAGATGTTTGCTGATAAAATAGTCAAGACTGGTTATCGACTTCCTGAAGAATACAGATAGATCAAAGCTGTGGCTATTGAGTTATTTGGGCCTCTTCTTCGTAAGGAAATCATTTCAAGTAGAGTTTCCCCCGCTTCTAGACTTTAAATTTTCATTTTTATATTTTGGTGTTGTGGACAAATAGAGCTAATTAGTCATTTGACTTGTCTATTTTGAGAACTAACTTAAAATTTTCTTTTACATCAGATGAGTTTTGTTTGGAAAATTCAACTTTTTCTCTCATAATGCTTTAATTTGGACCAGCATAGTATTATATTTTTATTTGATTAAGGCTTCGTTTGGGACGACTTTCTTACTGCTTCTTAAAGCAGTTTTTTAGTAAAAAAAATTAAATTTTTTTACTAGAAAACTGCTTTAAGAAGTAATAAGAAAGCAGCCCCAAACGAAGCCTAAGACTTTATTAGGCATGGCTTTATTACTATTTTGTAAAGCAATTTTCTAGTATAAAAATTTTAATTAAGTTGATTTAAGAAGCAGTAAGAAAGTCGTCCCAAATGAAATCTAAAACTCTCTAAAATTAATGTTTAAGCCAAAATATCATTTTATGCATATGAAGTAGTTATTTTTTGATTTATATTGCTCTTGAACTGTCTCTCTTGTAATACAAAGCTTCAATCTAAAAACTCTTACAGTTCCTCCACTCACTTCATGATTTCTTCTCTTCATGGCATTTATATGGTAACAATTTTGTAATATATATAGCTATAAATATGAGCTTCGATGGCTCTTTAGAGAAATTTTATTCTTTCAACATCATTTAACTACATATTATGAAAAGGACACTTAATAATATCCTTTTTTTGTTCCAAATCCTCTTAGATGTTAAACTTTCTATTAGATATAAATTTTCTAAGTACAAACTTAACCATATTTTTTATGTATAAAACATTCATCATATGCTATAATAGCATACATAAGGAATATGATATGCAATGCAAGTTATTTATCATTAATTAGAGAGGTTTATTCTACATGTATGCACACTAGCTATGTACTTGTACTTAGGGTTTTTGATTACTAGGTAGTTCTATCTTGTACCTCACATAAGAGATATAAAGAGAATAACTTTTATTTAAAAATGGCTTGAGAGAGCTTTGATTTTAAGGTTTTTTTAACTAAATTGATGTTTAAATTGCTTATCAATTTATGAAAAAATTTGTAGAAAAAAATTTATCCTAATATCGTCCTGCAAAAGTCGCCTATAACGTAGAAAACATACAATAGTAAATAAATTAAAAAATATCTCATCAAAGTATTATAAAGAAACAATCAGAGTAAATAAAAGTATGTCGTGATGGTTGTAAAAGAATAAGGAACATGCCAACATAGTTGGATAATCTACACATACATGCCAAAAAAGTATAAATAATTTTTATTCAATGAACTAAAAAGTAAAAGGTAAGGTTCCATTTATTGTCCTTTTTTAAGCTTATATAACTTTGGAATAAGGAGCTAATAAAATACTATTACATATTTATGATATTGTCCTTGGATATTATCTTAGTTTTTCATCAATTTATTTCATGACATGTTGATTTGTACATGAGCATTTTTTTAATTCAAAATGCATAACTTCATAGTAGTAAATACCCATTAGAGTCATCAATATAATAAAACAATCATCTTTCCAAATGATCTATCCATGAAAGAATTGTGTTTGTCGAAGCTATGTCAAACATCAACTTAGGAATAAGAAAATGAAATTTGTCATTTGGGCATGCTTTTTTCAAGTCCTTAAAATTGATATAGGCTTGAATTTGTCTATTCTTCTTTCAAACATGGATAATACTATTAAGCCTAATGGGATATCACTCTTCTAGAATGAAACTAACAATAATTAACTTCTAGATCTCTTTAATGACCAATTCTTAATGTCGGAATGAACCATCGGGGTGCTTGCTTGATAAGTAAATTGTCAGGATTAGTTGAAGGTTTATGAGAAAATCATCTTAAAAGCTAAACCAAACATTTCAAAACAACCTCAAACAAAATAATCAAATAGACCTTTAAGACTTAAGCTATCTATTGAGACAAAGTTTTAAGGAGCAATTTATTAATAAAAATTAGGTGAGGAGCTTCGATCCTTTGTACCTAGATTTATTTCTAGTAGCTCATCAATAATAAATGGAGTACCAACTTTTAAATTTTGAGGCATGTTAGTAATTCTAGGAGGCATATCTTGTAGATCCTTAATGGCTTTTGAAGTATTAGCTTGAAGTAATGAACTAGAATCCATCTTGTAACTAGTATAAGATTTCCTTGTTTCTCTAAATATTGTTCTCTTTCAAAAATTGAGACATTGATGGTTCTTGAAAGATTTTATTTACCATATTTTTTAACATAACATAGAATGACATTTAAACTATTGTTAAGATAAAATTTTTCTTATGGAATCAATTTATATTAATGGGAGAAGAAAAATAGGAAATTGGAATATATTCCATTTCATGTAAAAAATTTGGTTAACATAAAAGAGGGGCTTTGATGCTTCTCACCAGTTCACTGTATAAAAAAAAAGAATATTTTAAAAATATTTTATAGGATGTATTTATGTCACACCTCATAATTGAATTTGAAAGAATTGAGTATTTTCATCTTTTAAATTATTTACGAGAACTTCTATAAATCATCAATATAAATCAATCTAGCTGAAACAACTAAAATCATGTATATCAAAATATTTCATTATATTAATTCACCAAAATTTATCTTTACAATAGCTAAGAGAGCAGCACAATCACTACTCCATCACAAATCATGATTACAAAAGATCAATATATGAAAAATACAAACAAAATTAAAAGAATCATGAGGATCCATATCAATCTCACTCAGCTTGTTTGAATATAATTTATTCGTATTTAAAGACAATAGCTTAAAGATACAAATAATCACAATGTTAACTAAGAATCCATGATGTACTAAGATATGGTTTAAAGTAATACCATATATTAACAAAACAATTTATAAGGATTTATTGTGATATGATATTTTTTAGAAAAAAGATCATCACATGTAAAAGTGATAGTAAGGAGGTCCTCAACCAAAATACACTCTTTCAACTTCTCTTATGATAGTAAGGATCTAATGTTTACTAAGAATCCATGATGTACTAAGATATGGTTTAAAGTAATACCATATATTAACAAAACAATTTATAAGGATCTATTGTGATGTGATATTTTTTAGAAAAAAGATCATCATATGTAAAAGTGATAGTAAGGAGGTCCTCAACCAAAATACACTCTTTCAACTTCTCTTATGAGGTATGCTTGAAAAACTTTAGGTTAAATTAACACTTTCACAAGAGTTTGAGAACATCAAAGTGTAAACACATAATAAAATAGTAATCTTTTTTAAGTGGACCAAAACAATGTAGTTGGCTTTGGATGAAAGGCAGACTTATGTTTTTCTTTCTCTTGAAACATGTTTAGGTGGTTCATCAAGGTACCGAGTACTAATATTTTTACTCGTCCTTTGGTTTAGGAGGTCAGGGATGGGGCTCTTTGACACTTTTTAATTAAACTAACTAAATTTGATCTAATGGGTTGTTATTTTGGGTTGTTTGATAATCTTTAATAGTAGTATCAAGTTTTTCCTTTTCTTGAACTTCTTTTGAATTATATTAAAACGCTACAATATTGTGATTATAATTGAGAATAAAATTTGCTCATCATAAAAACCCCTATAATCTTGAGATCAAGATGATAAAAAAAACTTCTTCATCACTCATATCAGGTTCAGATGCCTGATGATATAAATAGAAGCACATGAGAAGTATTTATATGTTGGATAGTTATTATAAATTAAAATGTACAAACTTCACATTAATATCAACATCAACATCAAGCCTTTATCCCATTATATGGGTTCGGCTACATGAATATTTTTTCTCCATTGTGTCATATTAAAAGTTAAATTCTCATTTAAAGCTAATAATTAAAGATTATATCTAATATTATCTAACCAAGTCTTTTTAGGTCTACCTTTACCTTTATTAATATAAGTCAAATATAATACATTTACTTTCCTAACCGAGTCATAGAAAGGCCACTGTTTTATATGACTAAACCATCTAAGGCAACTCTCTCTAATCATATCTTCCATTAGAGCTACTCCAACCTTTTCACGTATATGCTAATTTCATATCCTGTCTCTAAGAATAAAGCCACTCATCCACATGAGTATTCTCATCTCTGCAACATTTAACTTAATATTATGCTTCTCTTTTAATGACCAACATTCTGCATCATAAAGCATTGCAGGTTTAACAACAATCTTATAGAATTTTCCCTTATGTTTGAGGGGGACTTTCTATCACACAAGAAGCCCGATTCATTCCTCCACTTCAACCATCCAAATAATCTGAGCTTTATAATCATCAAAATAATATGATATAACTATTAATATGATAAACGGAACATCATGCATTATTATTGGATACACAAGTAAGTACTTTAAAATAGGGAGGAGATATGATATAAAATTGACTACTAGTAGAGCATCTAAAGTATCTATGTTATAATGTATCAGACTTTGTAACAGTGCAGCGATCAGATATATTGTCATGATACATGCTATAAAAAATAATATAGTATCTAAACAAATAGTTATTCAAAATGAGATAAATAGACCGCCAATTATTAAACATTGATTATCAGGTGTAGCTTAGATAAATTTGACAATTGAATAGATTTTTGGAATGTTCTTAAGAACTATACATGGCTCTCGATTATGTAAGCCTTATATTAATTTTAAAGCTAATCCTTGAACATAATACAATCATCAATAGTATATCTTAGAAATCTATGACAAGGATAGTAAGATGGATCATTAGTTTTATTGATCTCATCTGCTTCTTTGTTTGTGGGAGCTTTACACCTGATTGCTAAGCATATTAAAATTTTTATGATAATACTTTTCTTAAGAGAATAATCTTTATTAGGCCTTTCATAGAAATTTATTTATTTAATATTTCTTAGGAGGAAGAGTAAGTTTAGCTGGCTAGTTAAAACTATTTTCTTTTTCTTTCTAAGCTTCTTGGCACTCGGAGAGACTAGTTGTTTCCCTACCTTATGTGTACATAAAACGATAAGAGAGCTTCATCTTATTTTAATCATATAATTTTCTTTCAATATAAAAAATAATGCTTCACCATAATGACTAGTTGTTTTTATAAAAAATACGGATAAAATATAATTTCAATAACACAAAGAAAGACCCATAATATGACCTATCAATAGGCTTACTGCTTGGATCTCTTGAAAAGGTGGTTCACATTTCATAAACATGTTTTTCCATCTTAAAATATAATCAACCAAAGTCTCAGAGGGAAAAAAAAAAACCAAAGTCTTAGAGGATTTTTACTAAGTTATCACAAGGTCATATACATGCTAACATATTTATGAATATCAACAAACATTTCAATGAAAACTTCCTTGAGTAATTTAAAGGATTTAAAATATTCATTAGGTAGATTAGAGTGCCATTCAAAAGTAAAATTTGTTGAGAGTATCATTAACAAATGGAGAAAGAGAGTGTCATTATTATTGATGATGTAATATAATGTTTTTTACATTGGGCCAAGTGTTGGTAAGGACATTCAGTACCATTAAATTGGACAAATGGTGGAAAAAATAATCTCTTTGGGTAAGGGAGTGCTCCATACTCCTCAATATAAGACCACCCTTTCTTAATAATAGATTCTCCTTGCTAGGCTACCATTGTAGCTTTCACTTTCATCTCAAAAATCAAATGGATATGAAAATAAAAAAAAAATTATAAAAATAGGAGTTATAACATAAGCAGGAGTCATAATAGGAACACATGAATCTAGATTAATAAAGGAAGGTTATGTAGGAACATATGTCATCTAGTGTGATTAAAGTACATGTTTAATGTCTGCATGTAGTAACTCCATATTAACTGAAGAGAGTAGATAAAGCAAGATGGGGTTAACCAAACATTTAGGTTATAAAAGTGGCAATTATAGTGGTCATTTACCCAATTTTCTTTTGAAGTTTTTGAATGAGAAAAGCCTTTTTTCTTTTAATATGTTTAAGGGTAAACATATCTTATTCTTCATTGGAACTAAATGGTTCCCCTTATTCTCCTTCTACTAATGTTTCAGGATCCTGGGAATGCTCACCTCACTCCTTTTAATTAGGTCGATCTCATTTCTCAATCATAATGATTTTTTTTTTGTATCAATTAAGGTCTCATCATACATGTCATCCCAATCATTTAGATCATCATTTGTCATAGGATCATTAGGATTATACATAAGTCATACATAATCAAGTTCTACCAATGCCTCATCCTTCAACTTAGATTATATATATATTAGCTTTCCTTTTAGTTCAACTAGCACAAATGAAATTTTAGGGGAATTAATAGAAATATCTAGAATATGTCTCTTAGCAGATATAATTCAAGGGTCTGTCATTACCCATTTCAAAGAGGTGGATGGGGTAAAAGTGGAGGCCATTAGATATGACCTAGAAGGGCTCTCCTTTGGTACCCATTTTCTCTTAGCAAGGGCCTTCGGAGGAGGGACACATTCCATTTCATCACATGAAATATCCATAATATGCTTCAATAATATAGAGGAAAAACAAGAAACAACTTTTTTCTCTTTATTGTTATTAGAAATATGGCATACATTCAAATGAACATTTGAACCATGAGGTACATTAACACATAAACTAATAATATGGTGGATGCTTGTGTATTCCTAGGTCTATCACCATGATATTTTTCTGGAAAAATGAATAGTCAATCCCCAACCTATAATTCTCATTTTATAGTAGCTTAAATAGAATTATGGTGGATCAAAGGGAGAGAAATATCACTCATGGATGTGATAGCCTATATATTCCTCTTATCACATATGTTAACGTACATTTTTCTTTCAAAACCCATGTTCATTAATTTAATATATAGGGCCAAACTAAAGCCCCGAAATATATACAATTAGAACATAACTCTTCACTTACACCAGTCATAAGATATAACTATGAAGAACTATAACATCTCACATTTATGTTATTATATCATCATAATATTATAAAGGAATACATAATACACTATACTAATAATAGTCATAATCATATCATGATAATTCTATCAATTCATTTTCTTTATTGAAATAATTAACAAATGTGCATACAATAAGGTTAAGCATAAAGCTTAATAGGTTACACAAATCCTATTATTAACTTCATCACATTAAGAAAAAAAAAGCATACTTTTCAAATAAATAGTAAAAGAGAATATTATTCTCTTTTTTTAGTTTTATCAATTTAAATGAAATCCTAAGATCAATTGATATATGAATAATAATAGAATTTCATTTAAAAGCTTCATTAGTATTCTTTACAATCAGAAATCCATCAATTTTTTATGGTCTAATCTACCAAAAAGTAGATATATTCACTGGTAAATAGATTTTTTGGTGGATTTCTGACGACTATGTTTCTGTTGCAAAAAAACTATAGGAAATGACCTTTTGTCAAAAATCTTTCCATTAAAAATACTTTTAGCAAATTTTCAATGGATGTTCTACGAAAAAATTGTTGGAAGTAAAAATAAAATATTTCTATAGAAAAAAGTGTTTGAAGGGATTTTAGTAGCAGGCCACCAAAATTTCTAGTGGATGAGATAGCCGAAAAGCTTGCCATAACATTTTCGATAGAGTTTTATCATCGTGAGATTATTGGAAAATATAACTAATTTTAAGTGCAACATCCATATAAAATTTGTATTAATAATGAAAAAAAATACTCCTTTACTTAAATTCACTTATGACTACCAACAATCAAACATCTTTACATATGCTCTAGCTCTTTTATCAAGGAAACCACCTTCTTCCTAGTTAGCTCCTCTTGGCCACTATCTACAAAGCCCACTGAGCCAGACATCTGTGCCGCATATGCATATGCTTAAAAGCCTAATCTATTAACTCTCCACTTATACATCCCACCCATTCTCTGCAACCACATACTATAGTTCGAGTGCATCAATCCCGCAGAGGATCGCTCACCAACAATAGAAAATCTCTCAAAGTTGTGTATAATATTCATGAAATATTTGAAGTGCATGCAAGGATTCTATATAAGCCACTTACAAGCATAAAAATTATGCAAGTTCTAATACTCACTTACACTTCCTTGATCCTTGATCAACCCACTCATGATTCTCCTGATGCTAGTGGGTGCGAGTATGCAACTCCACGACAGTGTGCTTCTTTGTACATAATATCACAATAAGTTAGCACAAAAAGTGAAAAACATATAAGTCTAAAAGCATATAAAAATATAAGTCTATAACAGACGTTGCTGATGCTCAATAAGTGGAGTTGAACTTCCAACATGGAGGGAGCTACCCATGCCCTCAACATTAGAAGCTCTATTATGCTTATTTTGCTCCATCCTCTTGGTATAATCTAGGTTAGCTGAAGCTCTTGTCAACTTTGCCCACACACCCTCACAATTCAAAGAAGTGACTCGCTTGACTTCCAATTATCTATAATTAAACATATCTTGCAAGTGAGTCAACCTTCGCTTCTCAAAGTTTTGTCTGATCCTATCATTGTATTAAGGTAGCCACCTAAAATATTTATGTTTGAAATTCACAATGCAAAACATGTTTGGTTAGAGTACTTTGAATGCATATTCATTATTTGAATAACTGATTAATTACCCTCAAACTCCTGAAATCACATGTCTCGAACATCTAGCAATATTTTCTTCTATGAAATATAAGGAGAATTATACTTGCGGCTTATGATGTCTTGATCTTATGCATTGGCTGTTTAGATGGATTAAAGTTGTAAAAAAATAAAAATAAAATAAATTAGAACAAGTGAATTTGTTTACATAAAAAAATATTTTATACTTGGATGTCTATGTCAGAATCTATTTACATGCGACCATCTTAGCTGATAAATCACCCTTTGGTTTCTATTTCATTGGTTGATAAGTGGACACAGTGGAATATCCAGCGGCTTTTATTCGCTGATTATTTCGATGGAATTTTTGTTGAAAATGTTTTAGTAGAAGATTCATTTTTCCAACAAAAATATATGCTGATATTTTTATAAAAATTTCATCCAAAATTTATTCGTTGGAAAAACTGTCATAAATTAAACATTTTTCCATAGCGCTTGATAAACTAAAATTTTTATTCTTATATATGAATCTTTCATGACTTATATTATAAACATACATATATAATATTCATATACTATAATAACAATTGGATTGGCTATTTTTCATATCATATAATTTTATTATCATAGCTATAGTTGCATAGTGGGTTTGTTCATCATGAGTATTATTGTCATCCTTCTACCCATAAGCATTATATTCATGCTATATCATCGATGCACATTGAGTTATTAACAAATCATTACTTGTAATCACTTGATGCATGGCTAGTCCACCCTATAAATGATGTTATACAATTTCCTTTCAAATGACACATACCTTCAACAGTTTAAGTTGATCCAATTGGTTGCTTGGACTCGATCGAGAAACCGATGGTGGTTCGATAGTTTTGACAATATCTAAAATAATCTGATCACTAAGCCAAGTTATAAGAGAGGATCGCAATAAGCATAATCTTGATTTGGTTAAGTTTTTAATGGTAGGATAAAAAGAATAATTCTTAATAGTATCATAGTGGGTTATTTATAATATTCATATAATATCATTAGTATTATTGTCATCCTTCTGCCCATAAGCATTATATTTATGCTATATCATCGATACACATTGAGTTATTAGCAAATCATTTTGTAATCACTTGATGCATGGCTAGTCCACCCTATAAATGATGTTATACAATTTCCTTTCAAATGACACATACCTTCAACAGTTTAAGTTGATCCAATTGGTTGCTTGGACTCGATCGAGAAACCGATGGTGGTTCGATAGTTTTGACAATATCTAAAATAATCTGATCACTAAGCCAAGTTATAAGAGAGGATCGCAATAAGCATAATCTTGATTTGGTTAAGTTTTTAATGGTAGGATAAAAAGAATAATTCTTAGAAGATTGATTATATCTTGAATAAAATTGATGGAAATTTGTGATAATAAATCATAATTTTTCTACACTGAATTCATATAAAAAAGAAAATTGAAAAGATTTTTTATCTTTTCATTACTAAAAAGCCTGAAATAATTTTAGTTTTATTTATAAATATTTGTAGATTGATAGTATATATTTTATTAACAAAAAAAGGCTTAAGCTAATTATTATTCATATTTTGTTTTTTATATTTAATTTTAATTTGACTTATCGTAATAATTATATATTATTTTTAAATTAAAGTTATACTATATATTATCACCATTTAATCAGTAAAAAAAATTGCTTTATGCAATAATTAAAATAATAAAATAATAATTTTTGAATTTTTGATTTAGAACTATCTATGGTGCACGGTTAGACCTTACTATAAGATTGGATTACATTGGAAGTTGCTAAGGGTAAATAAAGAGAAAAAATAATCTCTCTAGTAATCTCTTTTCTCAAGTAAGAACTATAAGATTTTGGGGGGAGAAATCTTGGTTAAATATCAAGGATAGTGATTTGGTATAAAAAGTACAAAACATAGGGTCAAAATTTTACAAACGTCTGTGCATCCACTACAGGAAAACCCGGTATTACCGGCGGAACAAATTCGCCGGTAATATAGAAAATACGACGGAAAGTTATGGTTTCCGGCGCATTTTCGTCGGATTTTCATGCACCGGTTTGGCACGCATCAAAAAAAGTTTTCTGACGTATTTAATACGCCAGAAACCTTTTTGGCGCACTCTCTGACGAATTACCGGCGAAAAATGTGCTAAAAATGGCGTTTATCATCAGATTATTCCGGCGTTAAAGACGCCGAAATTTGCGGCGTATTTATCCGCCGGAAACACCGGGGGATAAAACGCCGTAATTTACGCCGAAACTAAATCTACGACTTCTTACCGGCGCTTTATTCGCCGGTGTTTCGGGCGGATATAAATTAAACACCTGAAATAATACATAAATTTGCTGTATCGTTGTTTCCGGCGAATTACTGACGCTTAATTCGTCGGAAACATGCATGTAGCAATAACAAAAAAAAAATTGCCTTCTCAGGCAGCAATCGGATTTCCACACCTGCAAACATATATAAACAATACTTCCACAACACAGATCTACACATCACAGATTTCAAGAACTTCAACAAATACTTAAAAGCATAAATGTTCATTAATACAGATTGTTCACTAACATCAACCAACCAATATTAAAAACATCACAGATTGTTTATTAACACTAAATATTCAAAAACTTAAACAAGTTCATATGACATTGAAAAAACTAAACTACTCTGAATCCGTGGACTCATCCTCAGCTGGAGCTACCTCTTTTTCACTCAACTCCTTCATCATTTTGCGCATTTCATCCAACAACTGATTGTGTTACTCCTACATCTGCATTTGTATATGTGCTTGCAACTGAACTTGCCAATCAGCTTGTGATTTTCTTACCTGTTCTAGCTCCGCTTGAAGGGCAGTTATTTGTTGACTATGTAAGGACTCATGTGAACTGGCTGCAAAGCTGGATCTAGTAGAGGTCATCCCCTCGTATGCATGAGCTTGCGAACCTAAACCATCACTAGTGACTCTCTATTTATAGGTGGGAGAAAGTATAATACAAAATAGGCTAAATGCACAAAGAAGAAGAAGAAGAAGAAGATGGTTTCATATCATTTCTTATAATGAGTAAAATATATATATACAAAGCTAATTAAAGGAATTGTGGGATGTTTTGACAAGAGGGTGAGTGACTTTGTTACCTTGTGAGAAACCTTGATATCTTCAAATTAACAATGACCCATTCTAAATAGGATAATACCTTGGATGAGTTGATGAGTTTTTTTGAGATGAGGGGCTTCTTGTTAGGCTTATAATTTATGTAGTTCCTTGACCGACCTCAATATATTCGTAATGATGCCCTTGGTAACTTGATTTTTCTTGAATTATGGGAACTCCATTTTATACTTTCTTGCATCAGTTGAATCACACAAGATTCATAAAAGAAAAAAAAAAACTTCATTCAATAGTTTGAAAAATTTAGAAGTTGGATTTTGATCTATCTATGGTGCACAATTAGACCTTACTTTAAGATTAGACTACACTGAAAGATGCCAAGTGTAAATGAAGAGAAAAAATTGTCCCTCTAGAAATCTCTTTTCTCAAGTAAGAATTATAAGATTATAGGGAGAGAAATCTTGGTTAAATCTTGAAGATAGTGATTTGGTAGGAAAAGTACAGAACAAGGGCCACAAATTTACAAGCATATGTGCATCACTAGTGACTATCTTTTTATATGTGGGCCAAAGTCTATAATGCAAAATGGGCTAATTGCACAACAACAAGAAGAAGATTTGATAGCCATTCTAATGGTGAGTAAATTGGACTTTCAAATGTCCGCCTGACAATAATTGTGGGATGTTTTGAGAAGAGGGTGAGTGACTCTGTTGAGTTTTTTTTTTTGTGAGAAATCTTGATTATCAAGGAGTGTAAGTGAGTCAAGTCAGCTTGTGAGTTAGCTTGGTTTCTTCAAACATGACCCATTCTAAATAGGAGAATATCCCGGATGAGTTGACGAGGTCTTTGAGATGAGGGGCTTCTTGTTGGGCTTACAATTTATGTAGTCTCTTGATCTAGTTCAATATGTGTTATGATGACCTAAGTAACTTGATGTTTTTTCATGAATTATGGGGGCTCAATCCCATGCATATAAGAGAAGTAGGCACAACTTGAGGCCTTGTGCAACTTCTAGGCTTAGTGAGTTGAGCTAGTTAAAGTCAGTGAGTTGTAAAATCTAGTCCATATTTGAAGACTAATTAGATTTACTTGAATCGAGGAATATGGGTGTATGATAGCCTACAAGTTTACTATTTTAGCCATTTTGATAAATGATAAAATAATGTAGTAATTGAATTTTAAAATTATAGGAATTCTTAATCAAAATAAATATTTTGTTTGATGTAAAAGTAAAATTTTGTGATCATATCTTCATCAATGAAAAGTTTAAAGAGAAAAAGGGAGAAGAGGGACCATAAGATTTAGCATGACAACATCTTTTCTTGCAACTATTTTTTTTTTCAGAATTATGACCAATTGGGAAAGTAGAAGCCAATTTTATTTTTTATATGATATGAAAAATTTCTCTCAATTGTTTTGAATTGAAGAATATAATTACTATATTTTTTTTTCTTTTTAGCATTTCTTAAATTCTTATTCAATAATTGGTTCCAATTACATATTTCTTGATTATTTAAACACCATTTTCATTAATTCTAATTTTGAAAATAAGCTTTCCTTACTTACAATTATGCAGATTAATCTAACTTTTAAATTATGCTAAGATTTTTTAATTTAGTATTTAAATTATCTATTGTGAAATGTGGGCTAATTAAAAGCATGAGCAAAAAACTGCAAATTTTAAATTACAATGCAAAAGTAAAAAACCTTCACATCAGCTTTGATATTTTTATATTATCCTCAAATTGTTTTTGTAAATTGGCTCCTCTATTTTGTCCCCAACAATTATTTTCTAGAAATTTCTATTCATTTGGCCCTTCTATTTATCCACCATACTAGAGATTTTACCTAAATCATTCTAAACCTAAAATTGAAATTCCATGAGAATTAAGGGTGAGGGTAAAAAAAAAAAATACCAATCTTCAAAAAATAAAATAAGTCAGATAATTCTCATGAATTGTCATGTAAAATATCTTTCTAACTTGCCAAAATAAAA
This sequence comes from Dendrobium catenatum, assembly GCF_001605985.2. Classification (NCBI taxonomy): domain Eukaryota; kingdom Viridiplantae; phylum Streptophyta; class Magnoliopsida; order Asparagales; family Orchidaceae; genus Dendrobium; species Dendrobium catenatum. The sequence goes on along the minus strand of NW_021319853.1, from coordinate 863,353 downwards.
AATATACCAAAAAAAATTATCCATGCTTATAGATTTACATCTCTTATCAAGGAAAATAATATACCACATCATATGGAGAGAGAGAGAGAGAGAGAGAGAGAGAGAGAGAGAGAGAGAGAGAAGCACAGCAAAATTTGCCTTGATAGGCAATATAATGCATTATTACTCATAAATTATTAATAATATTGAACAATAAAAAAAATAAAATTATATAGATCTAAAGTAATAAAGAAAAATTCTGAGTAATACAGACCTTTATCCTCCATTTGCATTCTCTCCATATCTTCCCACAGCTTTCCTGAACTGTTACTCATCTCTGAGAAGAGAACGAAGAGGCCATTAAAGCAGTTCAAGAAAGCTGTGGAAGGGAATGAAGAGGCTCATTTTGAGGAAAGAGAGAGAAGACAGTGAGGGAGGGGAGCAGGAAGGGAGGTGACGGGACTCGAATTAGGTGGTTGTTTCGGTTTACCTTCTCCAGCTTTATGGCTGAGCGCTTGCTTTATAGTACTCAAAAGGGAGAGTAGGCTTCATTATTACCCTCGTGTGGGGGTACCTGCGGTGAAAGTAAGTGGACCCTCTTACTGCAACCATCTTTCACGTGGAGAGGAAATCAAGAATTATGGAATGGCTGAAGTCACAAACAGTTCAAAGGCTGTGAAGGAGATGACAGAAGCATGGTATGTGAATATAGATTGTACTTTATCTTTCACTTGGAAATAATTTAATAAAATATATATTTTTTAAATGTATAAAACATGAATTGTTTAAATAAATTAATCACATGGGATGTTTAGAAGATAAGTAATTAATAAGAGTCAATTAGCATAAAGGACTTGATTACAAGTTAGTTAGGGTAAAGTCACAAGCTTCTATGTTAATTAATTTGATTTAACTTAATATGATTATGACTTAGTTAATTAAAAGATGATGATCATTTGTATATAAAAAATGGGGAATGATTAACAATTAAACAAAGAATATGCACTAAGGAATTAATCAATGATTATATCAAAATTATACTAACAAAAAAAAAAAAAGTCTTGATATAGGATTTGAATGTGTATGAGTTATATAAATATTTGGTTGAGGGTGTATTTTGAATGAGGCTCATTATAAGAGTTTACGATGAGAGTGATATAGAGGGGAGGGGGAGGTCAATTATGTTCCAATGAAAAGCTTTAGCTTTTGCCTCAAATTCTATAGTATTTTCAAGTTATACGATGTTATGTGACATGTTTATAAGATATGTATGATTCTAATTAATAAGAAAAGATATATTTGTTCGTTTCTCAAACTTCGTATAATAGAGGCTTCATATTATAAGACAAAGCTTGCGGATTTTTTAGAGCTGATCATTATGTCAGGCAAGATGATCCTATATTCCATGCTTTATTTATTATTGATGCTGAATACCTTTGTAAAGATCTTAATGTTTTATTCTCTAATTTTAAAGGTTTGTGTTATATTAATATTGGGGATATGAACATATCATTTATGTTTGCTGATGACATCATTATTTTATGTAATGATTCCCTTAGACATGTGAAGAGGATATTTAAGTTTCTCATTGATTATGCATGCAAGGAAAGTGGGTTGTGCTTTTAAACAAAATGTTCTTTCATCCTTGAGAAATATCTGACTTAGAGCAAAATTAATAGTATTTCCCATTATAATGGCTTATCTAAACAGTCTCTCCCCATCTTTTATTTTGGTACCCTTCTTTATAAAGGTGGTAAAAAATCTTTTTGGTTTGACAAATTTTTTAAAAATATTAATTTAAAATTTATCTTATTAGGAATTCAAACATCTTTCTATGGGTGACCGCCTTGTTTTGGTTAAAAGTGTCCTATCTTCTCTCTCTTTATATCTTTTTCATATTATTTATCCCTCTTTGAATGTTTGTAATAGACTGGGATAAGATTCTTAATAGAATTTTTTGGGGTCCCTCCACTGATAGTAAGAGAATCCATTAGAGAGATTGTAATTCTTGTTCTGGTCCTTTTGAGGAAGATGGGATTGGTTGTAAATCTACCTGCGATATATGCTTAAATGATTTTCTATAAAACTTTTGTGGAAATTCAGCTTGAACAACTCTCTTTGGGCTAATTTTATGAACATCAAACATTATAAGCTTGGTCATCCTACTTGTTGCTATTTTAAGAGGGGCCATTTCTCTAGATGGTCTAGGATTTGCAAACTTAAATGGCTACAAGCATCTTATTCAATGGGGCATCGGTTATGATTCTTCTTACTTTTGGCAAGATAATTGGATGGGGAGTGGTTATATGGATTCCTTTTTAACACTCACTCCTTATCCAATTTGAAGTTCTCTGACTTTATTAGCAATGGTTGTTAGAATTATAACCTAATGCAGCATATTCATAAACTTTTGGCTGATGTTGTTTATGAGATTCCCATTCACACTAATTCTATTAATAAGCTTATTTTCAATCTTTATGCTGATGGTGAATTCTATTCCAAAGATGTTTGAAATTTCTTCAGAGAAAAATCTACTTTCGATGCTATTTAAAAAAAAATGTCAAATTCTATTATCCCTACCTTCTTTTTTATTTCTTCTTGGAAGGTTATTAATGTTTACATTCATGTGGATGAGAGGCTGAAGAAAAAAGTGTTGTTTTATTATTTCTAAACGTCAATGTTGCTTTCATTGTGAGTCTATTAGGCATGTTTTTTTGTAAGGTCCTATTGCCATTAAAGTTTGGTATCTCTTGACACTACCATGCGTAATAATATATATACCATGTTAACACTAATTGTTATACTCTTATTGCCCATTGGTTCCACAATAGATATGTTGGTCATATTTTCACTATTGTTCTTGTGATTATTTTTTGGCTTTTATGCAATGAAAGGAATAATTATAAATATCTAGATATCAGGATGAGTTTTGATAGAATCATTATTGCCCTAAAAAAATCCATCAAATGTTCTTTGCAAAATTACTTCTTCCTAAACACTTCAAGGGAAACCTGGGAAACCCTTGCTGGTCTGAATTTTTCATATTTCTTTTGAAGGGGAGAAGAATAGTCTACCATACAAATTAGTATATTGGAGAAAACTTGTTATTGATCAGTATAAGCTTAACATTGATGGCTCTTTATCTAACCTTGGGGCTGGTTGTGGGGGTCTTGTCAGAAATTATCAAGGTGATATGATGTTTGCTTTTTCTTCTAACCTTCGCATAAGTAAAGTTATTGTTACTGAAGCTTATTCTCTCCTGATTAGCCTTAAATTCTACACTCATTACAATTTTAGTAAATTTTGGATTGAATATGATTCCTTACTTTTAATAAATCTTATCAAAGCCAGCAATTGTAGTAATGCTTCTTTGTTTTATATCTTCAGAAAAATTATAAGTTACCTTAAGCATTTGATTATGTTATATCTCATATTTCTAGGCATGGGAACACTTGCACAGTTTGGCTTAATAGAAAAGGGTGTAATTTATCATCTACTAAACTATATAATAATCTTAATGACCTCCACATTTTAAAGGCCATGGTTAGATTGGACAAACTTGGGTTTCCTTATCTAAGTCTCAAATAGTTATTTCTTCCCCTTTGTTGAGCTGGTTTCTGTCTATATGCTTGCCTTAATTTATGATGAGTTTTTATTCCAATCTGGATTCATGTTTTTTGTTTGGGTATTTCTTGGGTAGAGCTATTATTCCTTCCTTTTAGCATTTGGTTCCTTGTTCTATGTTTGAGGGATTTCTTTTTGGTGCTGGAATATTAATATCTTCGTGTTCTTATTTTTTGGTTTTCTAATTATTAAAATTGGTCTATTTTTTTACCTTTGTTGATGTTCAGGGTTTTCGTGTCTTACTCTTGCTGTTATTCTAGGTGCGCTATAATTTTTTTTTTCTAATTTGTTCCCTTTGTTAGTTGTTTTCAGTTTGTTTGGGTTGGTATTTTGGTTTACTGGCTAGTGATCTATTTTTTTTTGTGGATTCATTTTGTGTTTGGTCCTAGGTTTGTCTAGTGTGGATCTCTTTTGTTATGCTCATGATGTGCTTTCTATTATTTTGTTCCCCGCTTGGTATTTTGTTGGTTGCGGGGTTTTGGTGCATATTGACATGCGTTTGGATTGACTT
>NW_021319853.1:821989-858202 GCF_001605985.2 Dendrobium catenatum | reverse complement strand
GGTAAAGTCACAAGCTTCTATGTTAATTAATTTGATTTAACTTAATCTGATTATGACTTAGCTAATTAAAAGATGATGATCATTTGTATATAAAAAATGGGGAATGATTAACAATTAAACAAAGAATATGCACTAAGGAATTAATCAATGATTATATCAAAATTATACTAACAAAAAAAAAAAAAGTCTTGATATAGGATTTGAATGTGTATGAGTTATATAAATATTTGGCTGAGGGTGTATTTTGAATGAGGCTCATTATAAGAGTTTACGATGAGAGTGATATAGAGGGGAGGGGGAGGTCAATTATGTTCCAATGGAAAGCTTTAGCTTTTGCCTCAAATTCTATAGTATTTTCAAGTTATACAATGTTATGTGAGATGTTTATAAGATATGTATAATTCTAATTAATAAAAAAGAAATATTTGTTCGTTTCTCAAACTTCGTATAATAGAGGCTTCATATTACAAGATAAAGCTTGTGTATTTTTCAGAGCTGGTCAACGTGTCAGGCAAGATGATCCTCTATTTCCTGCTTTATTTATTATTAATATTGAATACCTTTCTAAAAATCTTAATATTTTATTATCTAATTTTAAAGGTTTGTGTTATATTAATATTAGGGATATGAACATATCCCATTAATTTATGTTTGCTGATGACATCATTATTTTATGTAATGGTTCCCTTAGACATGTGAAGAGGATATTTAAGTTTCTCATTGATTATGCATGCAAGGAAAGTGGGTTGTGCTTAAAAAAAAAGTTCTTTCATCCTTGAGAAAGATATGACTTAGAGCAAAATTAATAGTATTTCCCATAACATTGGCTTATCTAAACAATCTCTCCCCATCTTTTATTTGGGTACCCTTCTTTATAAAGGTGGTAAAAAATCTTTTTGGTTTCAAATTTTAAAAAAATATGAATTTAAAATTTATCTTATTAGGAATTCAAACATCTTTCTATGGGTGACCTCCTTATTTTGATTAAAAGTGTCTTATCTTCTCTCCCTTTATATCTTTTTCAAATTATTTATCCCTCTTTGAATGTTTGTAATAGACTGTATATGATTCTTAATAGAATTTTTTGGAGTCCCTCCACTGACAGTAAGAAAATCCATTGGAGAGCTTGGAATTATTGTACTGGTCCTTTTGGGGAAGATGGGATTGGTTGTAAATCTACCTACGATTTATGCTTAAATGTTTTTCTATAAAACTTTGGTGGAAATTCAGCTTGAACAACTCCCTTTGGGCTAATTATATGAACATCAAGCATTATAAGCTTGGTCATCCTACTTGTTGCTATTTTAAGAGGGGTCATTTCTCTGGATGGTCTAGGATTTGCAAACTTAAATGTATAGGAGCATCTTATTCAATGGGGCATCGGTTATGATTCTTCTTACTTTTGGCAAGATAATTGGATGGGGAGTAGTTCTATGGATTCCTTTTTAACACTCACTCCCTATCCAATTTGAAGTTCTCTGACTTTATTTAGCAATTGTTGTTAGAATTATAACCTAATGCAGCATATTCATAAACTTTTGGCTGATGTTATTTATGACATTCCCATTCACACTAATTCTAATAATAAGCTTATTTTCAATCTTTCTGCTGATGGCGAATTCCATTCCAAAGATGTCTAAAATTTCTTCAGAGAAAAATCTACTTTCGATGCTATATTAAAAAAAATGTCAAATTCGATTATCCCTACCTCCTTTTTATTTCTTCTTGGAAGGTTATTAATGTTTACATTCCTGTGGATGAGAGGTTGAAGAAAAAAGGTTTCTTTATTATTTCTAAACATCAATGTTGCTTACATTGTGAGTCTATTAGGCATGTTTTTTTGGAAGGTCCTATTGCCATTAAAGTTTGGTATCTCTTGGACACTGCCATGAATAATAATATATACCATGTTAACACTAATTGATATACTCTTATTGCCCATTGGTTCCACAATAGATATACTGGTCATATTTTCACTATTTTTCTTATGATTATTTTTTGGCTTTAATGCAATGAAAGGAATAATTATAAACATCTAGATATTAGGATGAGTTTTGATAGAATCATTATTACCCTAAAAAAAAAATCCATCAAATGTTCTTTGCAAAATTACTTCTTCCTAAACACTTCAAGGGAAACCCTTGTTGGTATGAATTTTTTCATATTTGTTTTGAAGGGGAGAAGAATAGTCTACCATACAAATTAGTATATTGGAGAAAACTTGTTATTGATCAGTATAAGCTTAACATTGATGGCTCTTTATCTAACCTTGGGGCTGGTTGTGGAGGTCTTGTTTGAAATTATCAAGGTGATACGATGTTTGCTTTTTCTTCTAACCTTCGCATATGTAAAGTTTTTGTTACTGAAGCTTATTCCCTCCTAATTAGCCTTAAATTCTACACTCATTATAATTTTAGTAAATTTTGGATTGAATATGATTCCTTACTTTTACTAAATCTTATCAAAGCCAACAATTGTAGTAATGCTTCTTTGTTTTATATCTTCAAGAAAATTATGAGTTACCTTAAGCATTTAATTATGTTATATCTCATATTTCTAGATATGGGAACACTTGCACATATTGGCATAGTAGAAAAAGGTGTACTTCATCTTCTACTAAACTATATAATAATCTTAATGACCTCCACATTTTAAAGGGCATGGTTAGATTGGACAAACTTGGGTTTCCTTATCTAAGGCTCAAATAGTTATTTCTTCCCCTTTGTTGGGTTCCGTCTATCCGCTTGCCTTATTTTATGATGAGTTTTTATTCCAGTATGGATTCATGTTTTTTGTTTGGGTATTTCTTGGGCAGGGCTATTATTTCTTCCTTTTAGCCTTTGCTTCCCTGTTGTTTGTTTGAGGGATTTCTTTTTGGTGTTGGAATATCTTCGTGTTCTTATTTTTTGGATTCCTAATTATTAAAATTGGTTTTTTTTTTTTCCTTTGTTGATGTTCAGGGTTATTGTGTCTTACTCTTGCTATTATTCTAGGTGCGCTGTGAATTTTTTTTCTAATTTGTTCCATTTGTTAGTTGTTTTCAGTTTGTCTGGGTTGATATTTTGGTTTACTGGCTAGTGATCTTTTATTTTTTGTGGGTACATTTTGTGTTTGGTCCTAGGTTTGTCTTGTGTGGATCTCTTTTGCTATGCTCATGATGTGCTTTCTATTATTTTGTTCCCCGCTTGGTATTTTGTTGGTTGCGGGGTTTTGGTGCATATTGATATGTGTTTGGATTGACTTGTTTGGCTATTAGGGGGCTCAATTTCTTGGGTTTTCTTTGAACTTGCTCTTTCTATTGTTCTCTCTGGTTGGGCTTTATTTCTTATTGTTGTTTCATTTCTAATTATGGTTATTTTATGCAGATGGTTCTACATGGGGTGGTTTGTTTGTGAGGATTGTTTGGTGGTTGGTGCGGGTCTGGGACTGTGTTTTTTTTACCCATTTTGATTATGTTTGTTGGGTTTATTCTAATGTGTGTTTTCTTATGAGTTCTTTTCTACAAGATTGGATTCTCTTTCCTCATCTCTAGGTTAGGCTTAGACTTGATTAGTTCCTGGCCATCTTTGCTTCTGAGTTTACAGACGCTTTGTTTATAGGTGTTTTTATGTTCATGTTCATGCTTTCAAGATATATGTTTATCCTTTTTTGGGTGACGGCTCTTGGCCTCCCGTAAAATTTTTCTAGTTTTTTTTATCATTGTACTTATACAGGATCTTTGGCTCCTAGGGCTTATTTTTCTTTTTGATTATAGCTCCTTTGAGTAGTAGCAAACATTTGACCATGACTTGTAATTTTATTTTATATTAACATACATGCCTGTTGGTGGATTTTATGAAAAAAAATGTAATTTTAAAAAAAAGGAGGTTGTAAGCCTATAAGGCCATAAAAAGTAAATGATACACAAAGGATAATATAAATAGCAAAGACATTTGCTAGTTAAAACATATATTGGTGTTTTTATCAAAGGGCCTTAGTGATGATTAGTCAAGTTGACTGGAAAAAAAAATATACTAAAGGGTTTGACGTCGAGGCCTTAATATTCTAAGAGAGTTTGTAGAAAGAAGAGCGAAGAATAAGGACTGTTCCCCTCGAAAGATGCCTAATGGCTTGCAGTAAAATATTAATCATCACTAATCAAGATATTAGGCATACTTATCAGATCAATGAAAAGCATATGGTCATTAACTAGAGACTTTACCTAAATTAAATAACTTAATGAAGAGACAAAATATGATTTATTTCAATTCTAGGTCCATATATCCTATGGGAGCAAACTCTTATCGTTAATTACATAATGGACATTGGATTCTAAGAACATCACTTAAAGATTACTCTTAATTAAGATTATTAACAAATGAGTCCCTAAGATACACAATGCATGATTTTAAGAATGACCTTTCAAGAATCATAAAGATTGATGCAAAATAATTTATACTATGGATGTTAAAAGAGTTGAAGCTAAGAAATTATAACCCTAGCTTATTCGGGTGACCAAAATAGTAAAAGTTCACTTTTTCATTGAAATTAATTAGATAAAAGAAAATAAAATATGTTTTGAATTTTTAAACATTATTTCATATTTTCATAGATTTATCTTGAATTTTCTTAATTTAAAAAAGACTTAAAAGTCTGTGAAATATTTGTAAAACTATTTAAATCACTATTAGAAAGTTGGATTTTTCACATCAGTTGTTAGTAGCGGTACGAAGTACCCTTGCAAATAAATTTTATGTTGTAGTGTGTAGACAATTAGGTTTTAAATTTTTTTAAAAAAAGTTCTATTGTGGCGGTTTTAACCGGTACGAAGTACCAGATTTTTGCCGGTTAAAACCGCCACAATTATTAAAATATGTTCAGATTGGTTGAATTTGCATCGGTTTAAACCGACACAAATATGGTTATTTGTACCGGTTATAACCGCTGCAAAAACAAGCGATTCCCAACTGCTACCCCATCGGTCTTAAAACCACTACGGAATGTCGTTCCAGCGCATAGTAATTACAGCGTATTCATAGCGGTTTAAGAACCGCTGCAATGAAAATTGTGGCGTTTAAAACCTGTGCGATAGCTCAAAATTTGTGCTGCGATTACCTTATTTTTTGGTAGTGAATATATTATTTAAATACATAACGCAGGTCACATTTCTTAAGAATATCAAATACTATTTTTAAAATTTTTATTCAATTATGTTGAATTTCATATACTTGTTTTGCATTTGTCTTGTTTAATTATATTTGATTGCTTATGATTTTTTAAAGCTAAATTAAATTTATCAAATATAGAATTCGATTTATCTAGTAGGCATTTTGTTAGCATGTAGATTATATACTTAGCTAGTAGAATCTAAGGCCCTAGTTTTGGATCATGTAGTTAATATTGTGTTGTCAATGCTAACCATGCCTCAAAAGGTAGGTATTAATCTATGGATTCATATTTCAGTAAAAAAAAAAAAAAAATTACATTTGAGTAGAGAAAAAGTAGAGCCTTACTAATATGATCAAAGAAGGTGTTTATAGAGTTAAGTAGCTTTGAATCTCACCAATTGGAGGCATAACTTTGTCATTATACTTACAATTAAGGAATCAAATCTAGAATAATTCTGCTATGCCATATAGTTTAAACCTTTTTAGTGATTTGGAGACCATGCTAATAAAGGAGATATCTATTCAATTAGGTGCCTTTTATTAGAGTTTGTATGCTTAGGAATGCTAAGTTTTACCTTGGAGAAATTTCATTAAGATTATTTAATCCAAGCTTGGGGATAGCTAAGATGACTTTATGGATTTACAATGGAGATAAAGGAATCAGCCTAAACGTTAGAATCCATTCAATCCATGATTTTCAAATAAATTAAAAATATTTTTAAATTTTAAAAAGTCCTATATATATCTCCATCTCTCATTTAATATAATTAAATTCACCAAAATAAATCTAATAATTTAATTAATGGCAGCTTACCTTGAGCTTAGTGAGACAATTATGTGTTTGAATAGACATGAGGGCCCATTATGGACAAAGGAAATGACATGCTTAAATCATTTAGCTATCATTTTGCATTATTGTGATTGAGGGAGGTGGTGCTTGGTCCCATTGATGAATAAGCATAAATGTACTATTAAAATTTTTTATTGTTGCCAAGTTCCAACTTTGTCATGTTATCAAAGAATAAAAGAATTGGATAATTATATGAAATGTAAAGAATTTTCAAGCTATTTGATAGATTAGATTATATGCCACTCTTATGGTGTTTGGTGTACTAATAGGCTCATTGAGTTCTAATCATAAGATTACTTTTTGGAATTATGATTTTGTAATGATAATTTTATTTTTATTGAGAGTTTTGTGAATAAAAAAGATTTGGTCAAGATAGTTATATAGAATTATTTTTTTTAAAAATTTTTAATGAAAAATATTTGATATATTTTATTATAATTATTTTTTTTCTATTTTTAACATTATTTTTATTTTTTAATATATCGGTTATCTATTAAGAAGCCTCATGGCATCTAAAATAATTTAACTTGTTTATCATATTCTTTTAAATTTTTAAAAATCAATTTTACATAAGCTCAATTTATTTATTAAATAATTCATTAAATTTTAACACTGATATGTCATTAGGAAATGTAGTTGATCAAGCACAAATCTCAATATATATTATAATAGAAATTTTTTGAAATTAAATTCAAAATCATATGAGCTCCTACTTCGGTAATCTTATAGTTAAAATAAACATATGGATGGGTTATATCTATTGACACCAAATGTGCTTTGATCTTGGTGCAAGTGAGTTCAAATTAAACACTTGAAGTATGGTACTAAAAACTTTAGGATATTAATTGAAGGACTAAATGATGCCTAAATATTACATGCTTACAATCAAATCAAGCAATTTGATGAGACAAATCCACAAGCCTAAGATTGCTTAATTTTAACATCACTAAGGCACTTGAATGCTTTAATCTCATAAATAATTATAAATACTTATCTACTTCTTCTTTTATAATTGCAGTCATCCTACCTTGAGCCTCACTCATCAACTGAGCTACTAAGCTAACAAACTACATAATGGAATCTGACGTCATACCCCCATAGTACTATGAATTGTAGAGCCTAACTAGAATTCTTTCCATCGGCTGATTCTTACTCCTTGGGGTTCATGATGCTGTAAAATGTTTTTCTAAATTAAGAATGAAATAATTCAATTATAAGTTGATTTATCACAAACTAATAGAAAAATTCTAATCTAAATCCCAATCCCTTTCATCTTAGGACTACAGATCATTTCCTATAGCTTTGGTTAAATCCTTTCAAACCATTGCTTTGATATAATTTTGTGACGCCTTGGATTTAATGAAAGTTTTGAATGCATAATCATAAATTTTAACTAAACCACAATATAGAATAAACTAGAGCTACTATAAATCAATAATAATAATAATAATAGTCTAAATATCATCAAATTTCATTTCTCAAAACTTATGCTTATACAATAATCCAGTTTTCATGCAATTGTACATCAACATAATTAATAATAATAATTGATTACAAAAGAATATCTTAAATGTCTTGCACCAGACAGCATAGTCCTTATCACTCTCTTTCTACTCCACCGAGCTCTTTCATTTTCCTGAAATATTAAAGAAATATTATAGAGTAAGCACTACTTTTTTTTTTTTGGGAAAATTTGGCCGATGCCTGTATATTAATCAGAAACGATTACATGTAAGAAAATAACTAACTATAGCCATTAATGCCCGGCTTGAAGAAGCCCAAAAGAAAAAAAGACTGAAAGGACTAGTAGATGGCCAAATACAAATGCCATCTTAACAAAAACTCAAAATACATTAAAATAACAGCAAAAATGAAACATAGGGTAGCCGAAAATAGCCAAAGAACAGCCACAATGGTACTCCGTCTGATTACGCAAGAAACACCTTATCCCAGTCATTCCAAGAGCTTCAGAAATAAAGATCCATATCAGCATGTGCAACCAAACAATTACTAGATCCAAAAAGAACCAGCTCCAAAGCGTAATAGTCCTGGACTCATTTTGAGAAGAAAATTCAAAAGGGACTAGATTCCCTGGTTGCCTAAAGACCGTCCAAGGGAGCAGCATAGAGGAGCTTCATCATCGTCCATGACGGCTATAACACCTGCTGCATAAACGAAGCAAGAAAGCATCCAGCAGTGACAGAAAAACAAAATCTGAGCAGAAAGACCACCCACAATCATAACAATTCCAGCAGATAGAATGAGTTTCTCCATGTTAAAATCTTCTCAAATACCACTCTTTTAATCCCCAAAGCAGCCGTAACAGAGCTGCTCATGTTGCCACCAAACCTCCTACCATTTCTCTCCTTCCAAATGTAATAAGTAGATCAGCAAACCAGGAATTTATAAAATTTTTTCATATTTTTATCACCTTTGCACGTCTCATTCACTCAGGCAAATAGGTGCAGCATAGTAGGTCTAAGAAGTAACCTAGTAGTATTTGGCATAACAGCCTTTAATACATCAAATGAGTAGTAAGTGGTTAACCATTTCATGAAACGAGTGGCATAGACTACAAGTTCTAGGCACAAAAATATGCCTAACTCTAAGAGCATCCGCAGTTTTTAGACCACCTACTAGTGCCAGCCAAACAAAAACATTGTGTTTAAGACAATTCCCTTTGTGCCAGACATGCTTAAACCAGTTAGCATTATCAATATCTCGATAAAACTGCTCAATGTAATGTTTAAATTTGGTATTAGATTTACCATTCCAGATTAAACAAGGAGAATGTAAAGCAGGAGATTGATGAAATAAAAGGCTCAGCTGCACAGGCAAATTATCCGGTAATTTCCAGCTATTGTCTTGAAACAGAGAACCCAATTGACAGTCAGCATTTGGCACAGGACCACCCATATACTCCCTGAAGGTCAGGTTATAACACCAGTGGTCTCCATTCATACTGGACTTTCAAGCTAACAACATCACCATCCAGCGACACCTTGATTTCATCAGGATATACGTAGCTTTGCAGTCCACAAGTACACAGACTCTAGCAAAAGTAAGCCTCGTCTTTTGCTCGGTTAAGTTGTCAGCAGCCAGAGGAATACCTATTTTGCTGGCAATCCTGGAAATCCCTTCTGAATTCCAGCATGCAAGGGGTAGATCGTGTATTTTGACCCAGATGGGAACCGAATCAAAATTTTCCCTTTTAGGCTTGAATTTAGGGTGCCATTTTTGCAACACAAAAGGTCGACCCAGCAAGAACCAAACACCACGGGACCATACCATATCGTAGTCCTCATTAGAGGAGAAACGAAGGAGAAAGAAACCTTCACTAAGAGATAGAAGCTGAACAGAACCTTTAAGATGCCAAGTTTTCTTGATTGCTCCCAGTAAAGCCTCATAGTAAGGCCTTCTACCAATAGAGTAACCTACAAGGCAAAAACTCCAGTCTTCCCCTCCCTTAGACAACTTGTCATCAGAGAAAGGATCATCAGAGAAAGGAACGATCTCTGGTTCTGAAGGGAAGTGAGAGAGGTTAAGGACTTTAGGAACGGACGGTTGAGGGGCGAAGGCCAAGTTCCAATCCTTCGGAGTGAACCTAGAAGGCTTCGCAGGAGATGAAACTAGCGGTGGGAGGTCCGAGAGATCCGTTTCCATTGTTGCTGACAGAGAGAGAGCCTCCGGCAAACTCCGGAGGCGGGAAGGGGAGGATGAGAACAGAGGAAGCTAGAGAGGAAATAACCCTAGCTGCCAACTCTCCCTCTCCAAATTTGAGTAAGCACTACTAACTCAATAGACTTTTATCATAAATGCATAACATATATTAATATCCATTTATAATATTAATAATATTTTATTCAAAGATTCAATAAATTAATAAGGAAAGAATTAGGTATTAGCAGAAAGGATTGTCAACGTTTGCTTGGTTCCATAATAATTACTTAAACTTTTACCAATACCTTTCATGGAAATATCTAAGATGTCAGGAAATAGTTACAATTAGAATATTACTTGAACTTGACTTTCTTATTTTGTCAAAATTCTATACAAAGATTTCAAATTAATCAAACTAGCTCAAAATGTTATTTAAACTTCATTCATTGAATTATCAGAATATATAATATATGAATATAATGCACTTGTCTCAATGCCTTTAGCTCTACTTGCAATTATAATTTTCTTTAATCTCCCACACCCGCATATAATAAGTAGGGCCAGAATAAAGCAAAATACCCTCCCATACTTGTATTCAGCAAGTGTGGCCATAATCCCTCTTACATTAACACAAGGCAGATGGGGCCATAACAAAATATTTAAGGCCATTATATAATTTTAGAGAGTGCACTTATCACATTTTAAAGATTAGAACTTCTTCAATATCCATGAATTATATAAATTGAATGCTTCAACAGATTATTATGCCTATAACATATAATTATTATTATTATTTTTTGGTTAAAATCCATGGAGGGGCCTACACATTAATTCAGGGAAAAAGATTACAAAGTCCTTAAAAAGACCCCACTCTCACTATGCTCCAGAGAGCTACAAAAGTAAAAGCCAAAAAAACCTAAGAGCATAGGGTCCTTACTACACAAAAGTACAAGATAACCTAGGAACATTCTACGGTACTTAAGCACAAGCACCCAAAAATGGGGAAGATAAGAAAAAACAACCAAGCACGATCAGCTTCCCAGCAGAACTAGCAAACTCCAAAAGGCCTGCACAAAAACCCTGCACAAACAACACATGGACCACCAAAAAACACAACAAAAGAGTAGGATAAATAAGCTTAAATAAGATAAAAGAAAAAGGGAAGATCCAGCAGACCGTGATATAAGGTAAGCAAAACATCCTCCAAAGAATGAAGCCAGGCAGCCAACCAGGAGTGGAGGCAGCAAAATCAAAAAGGCAGCTAACAGGAAACCCATCCAGCCCACCAAAGAGGAAATTCAGAATAGGGTCCCCAAGGCCAGCAGGGAGACCATGGATATCAAAGCCACCGAAGAGCAAGCGACAGGGAGTAGCAGTACACAACCCAACGACAGGTAACCATAACTTTTAAAAAAACTATTGGAATTGAAATTAAAGACAAATTTTTAGAAGTTTACATCATGATTTATGAAATCCTGAACTGGCCAGGCAAACGAAATTGAGCTTTGGTCTCCAAACCTCTCACTCTTCTTACACTCTCCTTGTTTTTTCTCCCTTTTTTCTCCTGCAATGGGCTAGTGAGGGGTGATCAAAATGGATTTAAATTATATATATTGATATATCCTAAAAAAATTATCTTGATCGGGCACAAATCTCGATGCAAAATTGATCAGAAACTTCAAAAATTAAATTCAGGATCACCTGAAGTCCGATTTCAGCGAACTTATAGTCAAATTGAGCATCTTGAAAATACAAACTCAACGACATCAAATTCGACTCAATCCGAGCCCAAATGAGTCCAAATCAAGCTCTCGAAGCGCTGTTGGAAAGTTGAAACCATAATTTGAGTTACCAAAACGTTTTTCCAAATATGACGCTTATAGTCGAATTGAGCGGCTCGACGAGACAAATCCAACGAGCCCAAGATCGGCAAATTCTGACATCACTTAGACCTTCAAATGTCTAACGAACGGTGCACTATCAAAGGATTCAATATCGGCCGTCCATCCAACCACTTCCTATTTACCCATGATCTCTCACCTATTTACAAGCCATGCCACTCCATAATATCTATAAATAGACCACTTATTTCTCATGAGAGGGGACCCAAGAAAGAGGAAGAGAAGAAGAAGAGAAGGATAGGAGGGAGGAACTCCTCCTCGACCACCGCCGGAGTTCTGCCTGACGCCAGAATTCTGCTCAACTTTTGAATTATGCTGGAATGCTGTTCGACGCCCGAGTGACACCGAAATTCTGCCCGACTTCCAAACGACGCCAGAATTCTGCCTGACTTCCGAAGGCCGTCAGAATTTTGCTCGATATCCAACTAATGTCAGAACTCTGCCCGACGTTGTAATTGAATTTCAATCTAGAAGAGATTCATTGTAATCTGATCCTCCTAAATTTTAAGGACGAGTCGGACACTTGTATTTCAAGCAAACACTAGTGAAAATCTTTCAACTGGACGTGACCCTATAGTTTTTCTCCTTTCAGGGTTTTCCATGTAAAAATCGTAGTGTTGCAATTTCTCCTATGTTTGTGTGCTAGATATCCATACAACGCTAAGACGAAAACTTTTTAACTCTATCGCTACGTATATTCTAGTCCGCAACACATATATATATATATATATATATCCGCATTTTAATGTGCTCAGCTGAATATTTTAGATTCTCCCAAACTTTTTTAACTAGAGAGCTTGGTGCCATGATGACACTACTCAACACCACAATGCTCTCTTAATTTGTCTTCCCAAATAGAGAGGACAACGCTGCGAAGTCACCTACCCTAGCGTCCCAGTGCTCCAATGGTATTTTGTTGGCAACTTAAAATTTCATCTTTCTCATTTCAATTCTTAGCTTATTTGGCGTTAATCAAACCATACATGGCTTATAATGAATGACTAAATTAAATTTAAGCAAAACTTCTTCTAAATTAAATTAATTACCTAAGTTTTGTGAGCTTAAAGGCACTAAGATTAAATATTGATGTACAAGCTTCACTCTGAGGTGTGACATATATCAAATATTCATAGTGCACTAGGGATAAACTAAAGCTAACCAAGCCACCAAACACCTTAAGATTCCCACTAAATAGAGCTTGTCTCTACCAGCACAACTCCTTCAATAGGCCAAAAAACCTTTACAATACATGCATCTTATTATCCTCAGACAAGTGTAAGCACAAACACTTACCCTTGACGGTCTAGGCTACCCATTACTAATCTAATGTCAATTTATCTAACTAAAGTTTTCTTCGAGTTTAGAGGAGACCTAATATGACTCTTTTATAATATAGTTCAATATTTATTTTATTTTTTCTTAAATAACACAAATGAAAGCTCTTTACATAAACCGAAAAGATTAAAATAGATATTACTAATTAATGAACCTTCAAGGATTTCTTTTTTAATGATGGTAGGGAATGCAATTTTATTTTAATGTAATTTAATCAAATTTTAAAATGTACTAAAAATCTGCGCGTTTTAAAGAGACAACTGATACGCTAAGATCCAATCTACCTACCAAAATAATTGTACCTCGTAAGAGCCCCTCATGGTCCCATGGATTACAAACGAACAGCTTTGATCGGATTGTATATGCTGGCCGGCCATGGAAGAATATTCACCAGTTTTTGTTTGATGTGTGACGAAAAATTAATTTTAACATTAGAAAATGCTGAAGATTATTAATATATTTTTTCTAAATCATAGTATGTGCGGCTCAAATTTATGACCAGGAGAAATAACTTTCTCCACTATTGGGCCACAAAGCCTTTGGTTGTTTCACCAACTTTTGATAAAAATAGTTATATCACTTGTAAAAATGGATAGAGAGATAGATAATATGTTGCGTGCCCTACTTCACTGCTCAAAGAAATTCATGACGTGCTGTTACTGCTTATTTCACTATGTATTTTTTGATACATTATATTTTCTATGTATTTTTTGTGTATTTAGTGAGTATTATTTATTTGCTAATTATTTGCCACGAAAAAATTATGTCTCAAAAAATACGCAACAAAATAAGCAGTGTGTACGCACATCCGAACACGTTCGGATTGCGTACACAATAACTTCTCCACAGCGAGAGAGAGAGAGAGACAGAGAGAGAATTGAGAAATTTGTGAAAGAATTTCAGACTCTTGATAGGATAAAGATGTTTTTTTCAGGGTTATAGCTGGGTTTGGTCCACATATTTGTTGGGATAGTGAAAGAAAACCGAGCAAAATTAAATGAATGCAAAGAATGAACAGATCAAATATCACAATTAATTCCTCCATCTTCGAAGCTTGATAAAACTTCCTTGATAAATTAGACTTCGTTTGGATGGCTTTCTTACTGTTTTTTAAAAGCAAATTTTTAGTGTACTAGAAAGCTGCTTTAAAAAGTAGTAGGAAATTTTTGTACTAGAAAGCTGCTTTAAGAATCAGTAATAAAGCCGTCCCAAACGAAGCATTAATCTTCTATTTAAGGCTTCATATTGGACGGCTTTCTTACCGCTTATTAAAGCAACTTTTTAGTACAAAAATTAAATTTTGTGAACTAAAAATGTTGCTTTAAGAAGTAATAAGATTGTCATCTCAAACGAAGCCTAAATCTTCCAATAGGTGAAGCCTGGAAGATACATATATAGGTTAATGTCGCTTATAAATGAGAATTAATCAATAGAGATCAAACATTTTATTAATCTTTAAAGAGCACATAAAAACTTTAATTACATATTACTTGAAGAAAAGGATTATAATATTACCATGTAATTCAGTAAAAGAAAACAAACATAGGCACCTTCCTCTCCCTTGAAAATGAGGACTAAATATAAAGAAGAAGACGCTAATTCTGCTGATTTTACCATCTTTAATTCTCGGCTGTGAGAGCAGCCTTCTCTCTTCCCAAAACTAATTTAAAGACTACAAAATCCATTTTAATGAAAAAATCATGATAATGTCCTAAATTTTTCTGAGGGATAAAGAGGATTCACACCAAAAAAAGGGTCATCGTAACACAATTTTTTATTTTTCTCAGCGATTATAAACACCACACTTAATTGGAAGGCATAAATAAGCAACATTCAAATCAACTTGAATTTCTCTTAATCATTTTCATGTTAGAAAAGATAAAAAAAAGTTAGAAAACATCATAAGATCAGCTGATTATCTTTACTTGTAATCATTTGATTTTTCTCTATAGTAGGCAATAGATGGACCTACTTACTAATAAGATGCAAGCCAATTTTAGAGCATCACAAGAAACTTTTAAGAATTTACCAAATTCAAGAAATAGCGCCTAAATGGCGACCAAAATAAAAAAATTAGGGCAGATGAGAGATGAGTTGGAAAGTACCTATGACCGAGCAACTGAATGGCGATTTGAAATTTGTCGGTGATGACTGATTCGACAACGGGAATGTATTCAACGTCAGTGCCGGTGGATTCGATCGTGGGTGGAGATTCGGAGGCGACGACGAAGGTTTCAGCGAGCGAATGCAGGGAAATTAGGGAGGAGGAATCACATACGAAGATCGTGGGTCGAATGGCTCGGTTAGGGCACTGGGGAGGAATAAAATGTCATTTCTATCAGAGGTTAAAACCGTTGTAATAAAGCGTATCTAGAAGCAGTTAAAATCGTTGTAATAAAGTGGGTCTAGCATCGGCTAAAATCGCTGCCAATACCGATCTATAGCAGCGATATGCCAACCGCTGCTATTAAAAGCTGCGAAAACTTCATATTTTTAGTAGTGGGAGTGAATTTATTAACTTTTCTCAGTAAATTGAACTCAATCCTTTTATATCAACTCTATGATATATATCATCGATCATGTATATATAATCAATTGAAAAAGCATTCGAACTTTATTTTTAGTAAAATTACAATCAAAATATGGATATCGATGAAAGAGTCATAAAGGGTAAAGATTGCTTAATTTTAATGTCTTTAAACCTCTCGAATGTTTAGAAAATATAAAAATCTTCAAGAGGATCATTCATGTGCATTTGAAATTTGTGGTAATATAATAAAAATACCCGCACAAATGAATTATAAATAGACATTTATTCTACACTTGAAGGAAAATTTCTGGAGAAGAGAATTCTCAGATTTGAAGAATAATAAAGCTCTGCCAGCTAACCAACATCGATCAATATTCTGCATTGTTCAATTGTCATTGTCTGACTATCATTTTTCATCTGTTAACCGACATTAATTTCATCATGTCCCCACTACAATCAAGCAACATAATCTACTATTAAACAACATCAAAAGGGCTACGAGTATTATTTGGATGAAGCTTCCGGTGGCCCATGAACTTAAGCTTAATATTGATGGTGCTATCAATAATTATGGTATGGGTTGTGGATGCCTTATCAGAGATCATTTGGGTTCCTTCATGATTGGATTTTCGATGAACATCTCTCATAGTAATGCTATTTATGCTGAAATGTTTGCTCTTTATAAAAGGTTTCTTGTTGTTGACTATAATGACATTTCTAATATGTGGATATAATCTGATTCCGAAATGCTGTGGTTTTATGTTGTCTCTCGCAATTGCCATAATGCTCGTTATTCTATATGTTTATCAAGATTAATACTTTATTGAACAACGTCAATTTTAGAATTATACATATCGAGATTCGTGCCCGATCATGATAATTTTTTGATGATGTATCAATACTAAATCTATTTTAATGAAAAAATGATGATAATGTCCTAACTCAATTTTTCTTAGGGATAAAGAGGAGTGAATTTAATAGCCTAGTAAATTTTGCACTCAATCTTTTTATATCAATTCAATGATATATAACGCACATCATATATGTATATATAATCAATCACAAAATCATTCGAACTCTATTTTTAGAAGTTACATCAAGATGGACATGTTGGGTATGCTTTATTTGAGAAGAAATTGATTCCTTTGTTTTTTTTTAGTTAAAACCCACCGACAGGCTTACGTGTTAATTAAGGGGAAAAATTACACGGTCCTTAAAGGGATTTCTAGCTCGCTACTGCTCATAAGAGCTACAAACAAAATTAAAAAGAAAACCTAAGAGCCTGAAATCCCTACTAATAAAAAATACAAAGTAAACTAGTAACATTCTAAAATCCCAAAAACAAAGGGAAAAGAAAAACACAGTCAGCATTCAGCACACGTACCTTGCACAAAACGAGCGCGATGCTCTAAAAACCTGCAAAACAGGCAAACAAAGGTACTAGAGGAAAGATTAAGCCAACTGCCAAAACAAAAATACAAAATGTTACACATAAGGAAGGAGAGATCGACTCCCTAGAATCCCAGAAGCCCAGCCAAAGAACACCTCAACCGAAAAAAGGCCAGCACTGAAGGCCCCAAAAAACACCACCCTGAGCACTTCCCAGATATAACAAGAGGGCTCAAAAGAAGCAGGGCGACGGAAAAACTACCCAAAGACAACACACCAACAACACCAACAGCTTAGCAAACAACAACATCAAGCATGAAACCAACCGACCCCAGCCAAGCACGGGCCAAGACCAAATACTGAAAATAGAGAATAGGAAGGGCCAACCAGACAGAAACTACAAACCGGAAACATAAGGAACTCTATTCTTATCCAAATTAATCAAACCTTGAATCTGCATTGCCAGATTCAAGAAAGAAATATCAGAGGTGTCATTAAAACTGCTGTCAAACAAAGCCATAGCACGAGAAATAGAATTAACCTCAGGTTCAACAACATTAAAAGAGCAGTTCATATAATCCAGTAAAAACATAATGTTCCTGCGGGTATAAAAAAGAGAATGCCCATAGTTGCTACCGTCCACACCCAGCAACACTATAAGATCAATGTTAAAATTGCCTTCCACAACAATACTATGAATATCCAGACTAATACAAAGATAAAGGCCATGCAAGACAGCCAACAATAACCCACTCAGCTTGTCAACAGCCCCATAAATTGATTCCTTTGTTTTTACTCTGTTATGGCTAGTCTTTTTCTTCCTATTGATGTATGGTGGCTAGATTTTTTTTGCATTTTGTTTTCTTTGGCTATATTTTCTATTTCATCCGGATGTTCTATTTAGGTTTCTTTGGTTGATGGTTATGTTCTTCTTTTGGGCTCCTATTATTTTGTTATTTGTATGTTACTATTGTTGTTGGTTAGTTTGACGCTCTGCATTTTGTGTTTATTTTATTTTGAAAGTCTCTTCTTTAGCTCATCTGTTGGGCTTTATCCATTGCAACATTTATCAGTTTGGCTCGATATTGCATGCTGGTTTTGTTGTTCTCGGAGGCATTATTGCTTATATGAGCTTTGGCTCTTATTTTGGGTGGTGGCTTCTTGTCACCACTTAGTCTTTCTTTCTTTTCCTTTTTGTTGTAATTTAGTAAGAATCTTAAGCTTTTAGGCCTTTTTTTAATTCTTTTTTGGATGTAGCTTTTCGAGCATTAGTAACTTTCGATCCCTTTAAGGACTTGTAAATATATTTTGATATTAACACGTAGACCCATTTACGAGTTTTAACAAAAAAAAAAAAACATCGGCCATCGTCACGCAACTATCTTCTCTAGCAATTGACCGACACAGTCTCCCATCAACCTTTATTGTTTCTCCAATATTATTCACTACACTCTCAATAGACCAACTCCACATTCTAGAACTTGTATTCTCACCTCCAATACAATGAAAGGTGAACTTTCATAGTCTTCGAATTATTTTTGCTAAGTTTGACCTCCTAAAATTTTTCATTTTTCAATTTCTAACATAAAGACTCTTATAACTTTTGTGAGCTTTAACCCCCTTTTTAGTTGTTTGTGCCAATATAAAATTTTTATGTGGTATTTAAGTTAAAGAATTCACACTTTTTTACCCTAGCGGCGCTCTGGCGAACTAGGGTTCCCCCGTCTCCTTCATTTTTTTTCGGCTTTCTCCTCCTGGTTTTCGTGTGGGTTTCGTGCGATTCTCTCTCTACTGTTGCTGGGCTGGTGGTTTCCTTACCTCTTAGCCCTTTTTGGGGGCACCTGATGTCGAGGACTGCTTCCTCGACCCCTTGGGGGACTGTCGCCTCCAAGACCCAAGATCCGAACAAAGGCTTCTTCAATATGGACCAGGATGTTCCTTCGCCGACCAAATCTCGCTCCTTTAAGGATGTCCTTGCTGGGACACCTTCAGGTGATACCCTTCATTCGCTGACTCATTCTACTTTTAACGGAGTTCCTGCGGTTCTTATTTCCGATGAAGAAGTGTTAAAGCTTGCGTCTCCTTTTCGATTTACGTTAGTTGGTAAATTTGGTCTCCGTAGACCCAATCTGGACGCGATTCGCAATTTTTTCGGAAATCTTAAGTTAACGGGATTTTACTCTGTGGGTTTGTTAGATTCTAAGCATATTGCCATTCAACTGTCCAATGATTTGGACTATAGTCGCGTGTTTGCTCGTCGTTCTTACATCAGGAGGTTGCATGGGGGCCTTCCTTAGAAATTTTTTTCTGTACAATATTTATACTACGTTGTAGTGATGTGCACTACTACAAATTTGAAAACAGTGAGCGGAGCGCTGCGGCTCTAAATCTCGACGTCGCGATGCTCTAAACCCAGGTACTATGGTGATGCAACTCAGATTAAAGACGGAGAGTGGAGTGCCACACCTCCCCAAACCTGACGTTGTAGTGCTACAAGTCTGACTAGACAGTTTTCTTTCCATATTAAATCTTGATGTTTTTTTTTTCTTTTTTGCTAAATATTCTCTCATGTTTGTGTTTCGTTATGCAGTTTTATTGCTAAGAGAACTGACATGCATCATTAAGGTAAATATTAAAATCCTAAATTTCTATGCCGCCATTTTAATTAGTCATTACAGACCTAATTACAGTGAAGATGATTCACAGACTCCTCTTCTTTTCCGAACAATTAACTTTTTATATTACATTTATAACCAAATTATATGACTTCAACTTTTTTGATAAATTCAAAAATAATGAAGTGAGTTAATATGAAATAATATTTTAATATTAACATTTTTATACATAATCAGTAGAATAAATATCAATAAAAATTTCAGTGTCAATTTTAAGCTATTTCTCATAAAAATTTAGTCTCGGATTTATTGACCTAATTTTTTTAAAATAAAATTATGAATAATATCAAATTTATAGAGTTATATGCATTAAAATTGTCAAAAAGAATGCCACGTGGAACATGTGGGTTCGCTTAGGATGATGATAGAATGAAATGCATATTCTTTCCTGAACACCGGATCCTAGCGTAGGGACCATGCACATGCATGTACGTAATATTTATAACAATTCCGTCCCCTCTAATTCATTAATTTGCATAACCACCCTTTCATCACATGCAACCATGTGATCTCAGCCTCTCAGGGAATATGGAGGAAGAGTAGGCCCTTTCATTTGCTCATGTTGGGCAAATCCTAGCAGCTGGCAAGCTATTTTTACTACTATAAATTTAAATTAAAAATTATATTTTATTTAAATATATAACAAATTGTGAATTTTATTAACACTATTCATTAACAAAGTATAACAATAATGATAATATCAAGTTTTTATTACACTATAAGAGCTGAATTTCTGCATTTGCATTCATCAAAGACCAAATTACAACCAAAAAGCTAATGGGCTAACTGCCCCTCTCAAAACAAGAACTACTATCCTCCTGAAGAATATCTAAAAATTCTTGAGGGGTACCCACACTATAAGAGGTCAGCTACATAAATTTTATTTCTTCATTGTATCATATTAAGAGGTAAATTCTCTTATAAATATAATAAAAAAATCATTTCTAATACTTTTTAATAAAGCCATTTTAGATTTATCTTTAACTTTCTTAGTATATGTTGGATCTAATAGATCTACTCTCCGAGTTGTGTCATCGAAATGTTGATGTTTTATGTGACCAAATCTTCTAAGGTGACTCTCTAATCTAACATTTGCTAGGACCCAAGTCCTGTATGAAAAAATGGATGGTGTGTTAGATAGTCAATATCTAGCATAAAACTTGTTAAATAATCATGATGTGAATCATTTAATACATTATTCATAAAAAAATGGTGCAAAAAATCAGGTCCAAATTTCTAATCAGAATTTTATCATGATAATATTCAAAAAATTGCATGTATAAATTTTTATAATATTTATTTTAGTAAAATATAAATGATTTATTATTTATTATTTTATTATATATTTTATAAAAATATCTTTTTAATTTTAAATTGATCACAAAATTAATATTTATGATATTTAAATATAAAAAATATCATGTGCCAATTTTTTATGTTCAACATGTGCTCAAAAATCATAAGCACAAATTTATTTAAATTGTAATTAAAATGAATGTCTTTAACAAAATTTCTTGGAATATAATTATATTATTTAAAATTTTTTAAAGTTGCAACTAAAAATAGTAATCACGATGGTAGAGAGATGCAAAAATTTTTAATGTGAGAAAGGTTTAAGAAGCTTTATTTAGTATTAAATTTCCTAATCATTATTGTTGTGTATTAGAATATTCATGATGGTAGAGAGATCAAGAGTTATGCCATAGTTTTATACAGAGTTCCAGTACGCACACATAAGAGAGAGGGCTGCAAGAATCATAAGAGATGATATTTTTTTTTACTTAAAAAAGCTAGGAAAGGAAAGGACCATAGTAAGAGGAACGTAATTGCACGATGGAGGTTAGAGGGACCATAGTCAGAAAAGCGGTGGTAGAAAAGACCTTAATCGTGTGACAAAGATCGAAGGGACTGTAGCTAGGTGAATGTGGTTAGAGGTATCATATCAAGGAAATGATGATCGGAAGGATCATAGTGGAGTGACAGTAAAACAAAAATTGCCAACAAAAATTAGGTTGACGACAAAAAGAGCGTCAGAAACATTGTTCCAGCGGAAGTTTTTCGCCGCGAAGATACTTCTAACATATTTATATGAGTACTTTCGGCAGATTTTTGCAGCAAAATTTGTTGTTCGTGAATTTTTCTTCAAGACGGTTTGACCATCATAAATTTTCGTTCTGTTTAAGTAAGCCAGCTGGTTTTCTGCTGAAGGTTTCACTGGACAATTTTCGATACTTTTTAAGCCAAGAAGAACCGTTGGCTTGAGAAAGTCGCGGCACTGCCGGTAGGTTTTCCGCCATTAATGTTCCAGCAGTTTATCTGCTGGACAACTCGCCGGTAATTGACTGGCAGAACATCCGTCGATTACACCATCGCTACTTATGGCAGATATAATACCGTCAGAAAGTCCACTGGTAATGCTAGCTTTTGCTGTAGTGATTCCTACACACAAATAAATTGATGAGACCAATGGTTTCTAGCATGGAGAAATTAGGAAAGGCAAAAAAACTAAGCAGCCTAATCCAACTATGAAAATCCACTATATAAATGGGAGATCAAAAAAAAAAAAGCTTTCCCTTTCTCACAAATGAAAAAAAAAAAAAGTTTACATAATTTAAATATCATTGGATTACAAAATTCCAACAACAAGATTATATCTTTACTGGAAATTGGAAAAAATGATGGTGATCGTCTTTGGTGATCATTAACGATAATAGTTGAAAAATTACCACAGAGTATTTTAATTCACTCAGCTCTTCCAAAAATTCCCATTTTTGTTGAGAATAGGGCCCTGTTTGTAGGATTGATGGGAAGGATATTTTGATAAATTTGATTAGAATTAAAAATTCTCCATTGTATGGTTCATATTGACATCCTCAATCATAGATCACATATTAAGCATTTGAAGGCCTTAATGATTTTGGATTAGGTGACCCTAGACTAGTTGGATTCGTGTCCAAATATGAGCCACTTGATTCATTAATAAGCATGTCATGCATATTTGGATTTGTCTCCAAATAATTATATAACACTCTTCTATCACAAATATCTGTACTCAACAATTTTTTTTTATTAAAATAACATTATCTTCTAGAAAAATTCACTAGTTATCTTATATTGCTTGATTGAGAAATAATTATATATGTTGGATATATCAAAAAATCAACAATTGGTAATTATTTTACCTTAATGTTTAATTCATCCAGCTCTGTCTGAATAGATTTGGATATATTACAGATTTTTAAAATATTTAATTGGCTAATAATTAATTATTTAGGAGAGTTTGTGGAGTCAGTCAAATCTTGAGCTGGCAAAGCCAACGACGGTAAGGACAATTTTTTTTTTTTTTCAAATCGCACACTTAATGATTTCTGTTATGTAAATAAATATGAATAAAAATCTGAATGGGATAAGGAGAATAGTCGCCGAGTTGTTTGACCGTGTTGTACGCTTAACAAATTAGAATGACAGTGTTTACTTTTCATTCCCGTAATCATTCTCAATTGAAGCCTCTGCTTCTCTATAATAAACATGCATTGCAGTGCAAGCCCATCGCTATAAATAGAAATCACTCGGCAACCAGAGCTTCTCACCCACTATTCCATAAGCCACAATTAATGGCTACTAGCATTAAGTTTAAGGTTCTTGCATTGTTAGTTCTCTTCAGCATTAGCTTTTGCCTTTCCTTCTCTAGGTCCTTGAAGGAGCATTGCAAGGCAAACTCAGGTTCTAGCAACCACATAGCCGATGATGGTGGGGGAGGCACCAACAGCAGTGGTGATGATGGAAATATTGACAGTCACCACCATGGTAGAGGCAAAGGCGGCTGTAATGGTGGAAGCACTGGCGGTGGCGGCGGCGGCGGTGGCGGAGGCAGCGGAGGCGGGGGAGAGCACACACCTTAAACGCTGAATAGAAGCAAGAGGTTGTCGGGGCCACCATATTTGTGGTGTAGTCCACTGTGAAGAGCTATGGAAGTGTCCAACTTGAGTTATTTTTCTGCTTGTAAAGATAAAAGTTTCATGTCATAGCCTCATAGCTAAAACTACTAAGAATAAGACCTAACAATGGTCAATATTGTCTCTTGGTGTGCAATAATAGATAAAATAATATCTAAGTTTGTGAACATAATTGTCATGTGGAGCGTAATGATATCAGTGTGCATAGGGTGTCAAAAGACAAGCATGAAGCAAAAGGAAGCCAAAGGTGGTAGATTGTTAGAGGTCATCCGAAGGAGTTCAATTCTAGTGCTGTCAATTCGTGTCGGCGGGTCTTGTTCGGGTCAGACCCGAAATTGACCCGGCTGTGCTTGACACGACCCGAAACTGGATTCGGGTCAACTATCCGGACCCAAACCCGACCCGAATCGGGTTCGGGTCAACACGACCCGACACGGAATTTTTTAAATTCATGAAAAATTCAAAATTTTAATTAAATTTTATAATTAGAGGCTTAGAGCCTTCAGCCTTAGAGCAGATTAGCAGAAGTGCAAAACAGCAGAACTATATAAATTACAAAAACAAAACTATATAAATTTCAAAATTACTATATAAATTCTAACAGTAATCAAATATTTATTAGAAATTATAATCTACATATTACAAATTTACAATTTACAAACTATATAATTTACAAAATTCAAAGTACATTTATTTATTCTTAAACAGGCAGTCCGATACGCCAACGTCGCCAAGTCACAAGTGCAAGTGCCAACACTTAAGCTTCATTCTTGACTTCTTGTCTCTTGATTCTTGAACCTATTTTCATCTTGCATTAATAGCAAAATGAAAAATTTAAGATGGTTAAACAATAAACATTAAAACAATAATAAGATATTAAGATTGCATAATGCCATAATTGTATAAGTATAACTAGAAAGCTTCATTTGATTAGCTCAGGTAAACCCTTGATTTTTCTAACTATTACCATCCAAGGCGGCAAATTGCATTAAAATTAATGACTGAATATAATATCAAATATCAATGAATTTATAAAGTATATGCTCTTGAAATTAGTCATTTAGGTAACACAAATGCCACCTGGTTGCAATAGTATTAACCAACACACGACGGGCCAACGGCTATCACTTTCTGTTTAGAAGGTTTTTCATCATTGCTTGAACTTTTATAGTTATACACTTATACATTAAGCATTCGAATTAAAAAAAAAATCATTAAGCATCAGTCATTGGGATATTCAGAAATCAGAATGTCACAAACTCACAAAGTCACAAAACTCACAATGTCATCAGATTATTCAGATATTTAGAAATCACAATGTCACAAAGACACAAACTCAGATATTCAGAATTCAGACATTCAGAAATCACTAAATCAGAATGCCAGGTGCCCAGCGCCCAGGTGCCCAGCGG
The DNA here is from genome assembly GCF_001605985.2 of Dendrobium catenatum. NCBI lineage: Eukaryota > Viridiplantae > Streptophyta > Magnoliopsida > Asparagales > Orchidaceae > Dendrobium > Dendrobium catenatum. The sequence goes on along the minus strand of NW_021319853.1, from coordinate 833,347 downwards.
CCCCAGACAGAGTTTCTTTTTCTGTTCAGATTTCAGAATTCACATACATAAATATGAAACAACCAAATATTCAGATTCTAAGCTATAAGTTATAACATTATAAGCATTAAGAAGCCAGAGCCAGCAGCCCAGGCGCCCAGCAAGTCAGCAACACTACAACAAGAAAGAGCAATGGCCAACAATAGAACCAGTGAACCACTAAAAACAAAAGTCACTAATCCATACAGTGATACAGCAATTTAAAAACAACAAAGAGCAACGGCCAAACAGTCACTAATTCATAGTTTCATACAGCATTTTATCAGGTACTGAACTACTGAAGTAACTGAACCAGTATTCACAGACTCACAGTGATACAGCAATTTAAAAACAACAAAGACATGCAGCAACAACCAACAAGTAATTGGCCAACTGGGCTACCAGCCTACCAGTGACTTAGTCAGCTATGAGAGACCATATAGTAGTTCATTTTAAAAAATCTATAATCAAAATCAACTAGGCAACTCTGTTAGCTGAACATTTGGCATCCTCACTGCCTATTTCTATTATACCCAAGTTCATGATGTCCTCAGTTACACCATCAAGTTTCGGATCAGTCATAACTACAAAAAAAGCATTTTACTTTTAACACGAAGCCAGAAAACTGAGAGAATTTAATGCAAACATATCGAACATTTACCATTATTTCCATATAATCAATCTTTACTGCACACTAAGGCTTCAACAATGTCAGGTTTTAAAGCACTTCTATATTGATCCAAAATTCTACCACTGTTACTGAATGCACTTTATGAAGCAATTGTGGAGATGGGAATGCATAAAACATCTCTAGCCATAGCTGCTACTTCAGAAAACCTGTATTGGTTACCCTTCCAAAAATGTAATACATCTAACTTAACATTCCTATAAATTTTTTATTCTTCAAGATACATTTCAAGTTGTGACTTCTTAGGCATAGTTATTTCCTCTTCAAATGAGTCATAATCCTAGTTATGAATGGCAACATAAATGTAAAAAGTAAGTTAATGAAAAGGTAATGAATAAACAACTTGAGAACTAAATAAGAAATACATAAAGAAATTATGATTTTGTAATTGAAGGAAAAGTCGTTGAGCTATCAACTTGAGAACTAACTGAAGGTAATGATGACATGTCATCAGAGGTTTGTAGGTCCACCTTTTCATAGTTTGAAAATAAGGCAAATAGCTTATCCTTTACCTTCTTTGTTTCAGAAATGTAATCACCTCCATATAATTTTTGATAACACCATTCAACAAATGTGAATTTGTACTAGGGTCCAAGATGACTACTATTGCCAAGATATCACAGAAATCAAACCAGTACTTCTCAAACTTTACTAACATCGTTGTTGCAATATTTCGGATGTACTCAATACCATATAACCGTTCATGCTTAAGTGATGCATAAGCCGTAGATACACAAGGGAAGAATAGATTTGAAGTAGGATACTTAGTACCTGAGAATGCATAAGTAATCTCATAGAAAGGTGCTAGAAATTTGCAAATAATATCTATCCTATCCCATTCAGCATTACTAGGACAAGTTTTGAAGTTAGAGTCAAGTAATTCCAAATGTTGGAAGGCACGTTTGTAATAAATAGCTGAATCAAGCATAATGAATGTAGAATTCCACCTCGTAGGCACATCTTGTCTTAATCCTTTCTTTGAGTCAAGATAACTTTGTTTGACACATTCCAAAAATTTTTGCTTTCTAGCTTGTGAGCCTTTCACATATTTTATACTTTCTCTAACATTAGAAATAGAGATATCAACCTCCTTCAACCCCTCTTGGACAATAAGATTCACAACATGAGCACAACATCTTATGTGAAAAAACTCACCTTTATATAACAAAGCACCACACAAATTTAATTGGTTTCTTAAGAATTCAACATAAACATTGTTAGCTGAAGCATTGTCAAGAGTTATACTGAATATTCTATTCTGAATTTTCCATTCAGTTAAAAATAAGTGAAGCTTCTCACACAAAGCAATACCATCATGTGGTGGTGGCATAAATCCAAAATTGATAATTTTTTTCTGCAATAACCAGTTGTTATCTATGAAATGTGCAGTCAAGCAAATGAACCCATCTGTATTAATTGATGTCCATAAGTCAGAAGTCAATGAAACTCTACTATTACTTTTCAAAATCTCCTTTTGAATAAGGCATTTCTCTTTAGTAAACATTTTCTTGCAATCACTTCTAGCAGTGTTTCTAGATATTATTTGGAGATCATGACGGAGATATTGCAACAAAGAACGAAGACCAGGCCATTCAACACACTGAAAAGGAAGATCATGCATGATTATGCAAGCAGTGAATAACTCACGAAATTCATGAATGTCAAACGTAGATTCAGTCATAGAGATAGTTGAAGTAGCATTGGACTGTAGAATAAGTTGCTCAATGTCACGAGTGTCTCTTTTTTTACAATTTTGTATATGATGTCTTAAATTTCCAATACCATACTTGCTATCACACTGATATATTGCCCCACATCTTCTACATTTACATCTATGCTTGCCATCACTAAGAAGGGGCTACATCTCATAATAACCCCAAACCGTTGAACACATTCTTCGTCTTTTCTTAGTGGATGACGGGTCATCTCTTTCTTTTTCAATAATATTACAGAAATCATCATCATCTTTTCATTGTCAACTGAATCAGGAGCATTTTCTACTTCAACATTCTCAATGAATGGAGTACTTTCTACCACTGTGTTAGAATCCTCCATCTATTGAACAATAACAATGTATAAAAAACTATAACAAATATACAATAACAATTTAGCAAATATTCAAATAACAACATTAACATTTTAATGTTTAATCTAAAAGGCTAAAAGCCCAAGGGCCAAGGCTACAGCCTACAGTAGTAAACGACCACATGTTTTCCTTAGTCCACACAGTCACACTCCCCAGGACCTCAACACTACAGCAGCACAGCATTTAGGAAAGTAGCAAACGTGAAATGGCAACAGGTAAAAGCCTGCGATCAATTAAAATTCAGTCCACACTCCACAGAACCGCAGGTTACAGTTTTACACAAAAATCAAACATAAAACATAAATAAAATCTTGAAAATCAGTATAGATTACAGAATAAAAGGAAATAAGTGCTAATCACGAAACCTTCATGGAATCACGGCATCACCTAGGGTTTCTGCTTGAGAAACCCTAAACTCATAATAAACAAAAAAAATTTTGCCATTTTCCAAGCAATCATCATATATAAACATTATATCCAAATGATCAAAAGAAAAATTCGGTTCATGGTATGTAACGACAGTTATGACATGGGGATTGGGGAGAGAACTAGAGAAGAGAACGACTGAACGAGACTTCAAGAGGAGAAGGAGACTTAAAATCAGAATTCATCACCTGCGATTCTTGCGAAATCGATCAAACAACAACCGCTAAAGCAAGGGGAACGGGAGAAAGATGGAAAACTAGGGCATGCCGCACGCATAGGCAGAGCAGAACCGGAGAACCCTGAACCTTGAAGTCAAAGTAAATCGAAGTCTCGAACTCAAATAATTATTTAAGGCTTTAAGCCTTAAGTCCTTGACGCTGACGCCTTGACGGCTTGACCCACTGACCCCGCAAACCTCGCGAGTCGCGACGAACTCGACCCGTCGACCAGCGAGTAAAATAATTTCGTGTTGAAATTGGGTCAAACTCGTGTTTTTGGGTTGACCCGTACACGACCAGAAACGAAAAATGGGTCATTTTCTTAGACCCGAACACGATCCATTTTCTACACGGGTCGACCCGAACACAGATTTTTCCGTGTCGTTTTCGGGTTGTGTTTCAGGTCGTGTCGAATATTGACAGCCCTATTCAATTCTAATAACTCATATTCTAATTCAATAAAATATATTTTTTAGGTGTCATTATAAATCTAAGTCAAAACTGACTTTATCATAACATAGATATTACATTGATTTAATTACACTATTGTTTTCATAATTTTTGAGCATTGACACAAATCCTTAAAAAAATTAACACATGTCAGTACAAGTAAAAGTTTTCATACCATGAAGTGTCTGTTTTGTAAACAAATTTCAATAAATTTTTATAAATATGTTATACTATTTTATAGATATTTTTGTGTAATTTTTTAATAGAAAAAATGATTATTATAAATTTTATACTAAAAATGAATAAATTATATTTTTAAATTTGTAGTATATTATTATTTTCTTATAAATATCATAAAACACTCAATGTTTGATTTTTAAAACCATTTCTTTTATTCAATCGGCTAGCACAGGAGGAGTTAGGGGAAATTAGAGAGAACATAGAGGATAGAGAAAAGAGAATTTTAGATTAGAAGGCCGCATAATCATTTTTAATAATTAATTAAAATTTATTATTTTAATTATTAAGTAAAATAAGTTATTAAATTAACATTTAGCTAATCTAATTTATTAATTTAATAATTAATTAAAATGAATTACGAACTTAATGATTAATTAAAATAATCTATAAAATTATTAATCAATTAACTTACAAATATATAATTTTGTTTAGAAATTATTAAAATTCGCCAAAAAATCTGCTTGAAAAAATTTAGTCGGAAAACATTACGTCGAAAATCTGCTGGAACTCTTTCAGAAAAATTGGCTGAAGATATGTTAGAAATTTTAAACCGTGATCCACCAGAAATTTGCCAAAAATTGTTATGTTTGAAATACGAAGGAAATTCGACCGATAATTAGTGATTTTCCTATAGTGAATTGGCTCACGAAGTAGAACCCGAGCCTGACCTTGTACGTCTTTGGGTGAACCCAAATGACCAGCCAACCTGATTTGTTCTCAAAATTTTCCTTTTTCACAATTTCAGATTTATTTAAGTAATTCTATTAAAAACCTAAAAATGCAAAAAACTGAAATACCAAGATGTATCAAGTGAATTGTTTATAAAGTATTCCCTACTCTTCATATAATTGTCTTTTGTACACACAAGTGCTTCCAAAATATCCTGTTTTAAGGCACTTCAGTATTAATCCAAAACTCTATCACTATTACTGAATGCACTTTCAGAAATTAAATCACAATTGAAATAGATATACATAAGACATCACGGGCCATTATAGCTACGCTAGAAAACTTAAATTGGTTGCCTTCCATAAATGCAAGATAACTAACTCTACTTTTCAATCAATTTTTTTATCCTCAAGGTAAACTTAAAGCTCAGATTTCCTAGGCATTGTAATTTCTACTTCAAAAGAATTAAAATCTTATTTTTTAAAACCAAATTTAGTTATTTAAAACAAATAATTTTCTACGTACACATAACATAATGAAGATCTAAACTTAGTTTTGCCTATAAGAAATGAGACTTAATTATTATAGTAGAATTGGTAGTTGAGCTCTAATTAGGAGTGATTTGTGAGGGTGTTGAGGATTTCCTCAATGAATATTATCTTTCATTTTAAGAATAGTTAACGAACAAACTAAATAACTTCTCCCAAATTATATGAATTCTCCCTTGCCTTCATACTTTTAATAATGTAATCTCCAACATACAACCTTTTTTTGCACAACGCATTAAAAGTAAGTTTGTATCTAGGGTCCAGAATTACAGCAGTTGCCAAGATATGTGAAAAATCACCCCAATACTTTTCCAACTTAGTAAGCATGTTGGCGAACATTGGCCAAATGTAATCCTTGCCACTAGACATTATTGATTTGAGTGAAGCATAAGTAGTGGAGACAAAAGAAAAGTAAAGGTTTGTTGTTGGATATTTTGTGCTAGAGAAAATGTAAAATATCACATAGAAAGGAGCTAAGAATTAACAAATATTTTACAATTTCTCCTATTCAATGTAACTGGAACATTCTTTGCAGTCGGACTCAACCAACTCAAGATGAAGGAAAGCACGTTTATAGAAAATTGTTGAATCAAGTATAATGAAAATTGAGTTCCACCTAATTGGAACATCTTGGCGCAATCCCCTCTTTGAGTCCTAACAACTATGTTTTGCACAATCCAAAAACTTATGTTTCCTAGCTTGGGAGCCTTTCCCATATTTGACGCCCTCTTTGATCTTAGAGACAAAAACATCTATCTTCTTCATTCCTTCTTGCACGATAAGGTTTATTATATGTGCAAAATATAAAAAAAATAAAAAAAAAATTTATATGTGCAAAACATTGAACATGTAAAAAATCACCATTATATAGTAAATTACCCATCAAGTTCAAATATAATTTAGTAAAAAATCTACATAAACATTATTAGTTGAAGCATTCTCAAGAGTGATACAAAAAAACATTGTTCTCAATCTTCCATTTTTTAGGGAAGATTAAAGCTTCTCAAACAATGCAATCCCATCATGTGATGGTGGCATGAGACTAAAATTAATAATCTTTTTTAGTCACTTGTTATTATCAATGAAATGTACAATCAAATAACTAAAATCATCGATATTAATAGAAGGTCAAAGATCTAAAGTCAAACAAACATTGTTCATGCATCTACTTAAGCATGATTGAATGCTTGACTTCTCTTTAATGTACATCTTCTTACAGTCACTTCTAGCTGTGTTTCTTGACACTACTTATAGGTCAGGTCGTAAATAATGAATTAATACACGTACACTGAGCCATTCAACACACTAAAATGGAAAATCATGCTTAATAATGGAAGTAGTGAATAAATTATAGAGTTTTTGGTGGTCAAACTTAGTGTCAAATAAGGAAATAAGTGAGATAGAATTCAAGTACAAAATTAATTGGCCTATATCACAGGTACTTCTTTTCTTAAAAACTTACAAGTAATTTTTTAAGTTGTCAGTCCCATCCTTTCTATCACATTGGTAAACTATGACATATTTCTTATATTTACATCTTTTTTTATCATTAGCAGCTAGGGGTAACATCTCATAATGAACCTTATAGTTGAAGTCATCTTTCTTTTTCATTATGAATATTTTCTTCATCCTTCTCTTTTACATCATCATCAACAATATCAACATCATCAACATAATTAGCTTCTATTTCAATTTTATTTCCTTCATTAACACCAATATCAACTTGCAAATTTTTAAGAAAAGGAGAACTTTCAACAGCAGTATTTGAGTCCTCCATCTAAAAAATGAAATTAAACATAGTCATAAAATATAATACATAATTGAACAACCAACTTTCTCACCCTAAAGTAAAGGCCTAAACAAATGCTTAACAGTTTGTATATATCGAACTACAAGTCTACAAGGTTGGCAAAAGCAAGAATTGTCTAAGTAATCTATAATAATAACTAATACATGTATTAATTAGTAGCTAATTACATAGTGTGATTACTTCATCTCCTACTGATTTTTGATAAATCCCTCCATTATATTTATAATTAACACTATACCTTAAGACTTGTGAAACAAATTAAAGATGTAAATACTATTCATACAAAAGAAAAATGTCAAAAGCCAAAATTGTAATCCTTTTTGTTTCAATATTTTTCGTATGGGCATGGTTTAAAAGGCTAATGCAGCAAGTGATTGTAAATTGGGAGAAGTCTAAGTAATTCACCATCATAAACCCTAAACTAACACAAAAGTACATTAGTATAAGTGTATAATAACAAGAACTCAATATCATTCAGTCGTCAGCATAGACGAGCACAAATAACTACTAGAAAAAAAAAACCAAAAAAATTATAACTTTTAGTATAATATGAAGTATGAATGGTGAATCCTAAAATTGGTAAAAAAAAACCCTAATTTGAAAAGCCATAAAATTCTAATTCTTGATGCATTATGTTGAAATTAAACTAAAAAATGAGGTGAAATCATGAAAAAACTTGAATCCCAGAAATTCCAAAACAATCAACACAAAAATAGTCAAAACCCCTAAAAATATTAAATTTGAGTTCATCAACATTTTTAGTTCAACAAACTTATTATGGAATTAAAAATCTTGATGAGATGAATCCAACGACATGAAAAAAAGCCCCCAATTGACCCCAAATTAAAAACCTAAAGCAATGTTGGAAACTTCAAAGCATTAATTTATCGGATGACCAAATTATCTTAAAATATGACATAATTATAGTTTATCACTAGTTATTTTATAGTGCTTGAGAAATAATTATATAAGACTCTTCTATCACAAATATCTAAACACCACAATTTTTATATTAAAATAGCATTATCTTCTAGAAAAATTCAATAGTTATCTTATAGTACTTGAGAAATAATTATATATGTTGCATCTATCAAAAAAATTAACAATTGGTAAAAATTCAATTATTTTTCCTTATTGTTTAATTCATCCGGATCTGTTTGAATAGATTTGGATATATTACAGATTTTTAAAATATTTAATTGCCTACTAAATAATTATTTAGGCGAGTTTGGAGTCAGTCAAATCTTGAGCTGGCAAAACCGACGACAGTAAGGACGAATTTTTTCAAATCGCACTCTTAATGATTTCTATTATGTAAATAAATATGAATAAAAATCTGAATGAGATAAGGAGAATGTTCACCGAGTTGTTTGGCCGAGCTGTACGTATAATAAATTAGAAGGAAATTCTTTCCTTTTCATGCCCGTAATCATTACAACAACAACAACAATATCAAGCCTTTATCCCACTACGTGGGGTCGGCTACATGAATCCGTTTTCTCCATTGTGTCCTATTAAAAGTCAAATTCTCGTTTAAACCTGATTCTCCGTTATCATTCTCAATTGAAAATAATAAACCTGCAATGCAGTGCAAGCCCTTTGTTATAAATATTAATCACTCGGCAACCAGAGCTTCTCACCCACTGTTCCATAAGCCACAATTAATGGCTACTAGCATTAAGTTCAAGGCTCTTGCAATGTTAGTTTTCCTCAGCATTAGCTTTTGCCTTTCCTTCGCAAGGTCCTTGAAGGACAATAGCAAGTCAAACTCAGATTCTAGCTACCACATAGCCGATGAAGGTGGGGGAGGCACCAACGGCAATGTTGATGATGGAAGTAGTAGCAATTGCCACCATGGTGGAGGCAAAGGGGGTTGTGCTGGTGGAAGCACTGGTGGTGGTGGTGGCGGTGGCGGTGGCGGTGGCGGTGTCGGTTGCAGTGGCGGCGAAAAAGGAGCAGGAGCAGGAGGAGGCGGAGGAGGAGGAGGAGGACGAGGCCACACACCTTAAACGCTGAGCAGAAGCAAGAGGGTGTCGCGGCCACCATATTTGTGGTGGTGTAGTCCACTGTGAAGGGCTATGGAAGTGGCATCCTCGAGTTATTTTTCTACTTGTATAGATAAAAGTTTCATGTCATAGCCTCATAGCTAAAGCTACTAAGAATAAGACCTAACAATGGTCAATATTGTCTTTTGGTGTGCAATAATTGATAAAATAATATCTAAGTTTGTGAACAGAATTTTCATGTGGAGCACAATGATATCAGTGTGCATAGGGTGTCAAAAGCCAAGCTTGAAGCTAAAGGAAGGCAAATGCAGTAGGTGAATACTCCATCAAGAGCTGCTATTGAAGGATCTTAAATCCGGAGTGGTGGTAGATTGTTGGAGGTCATCCGAAGGAGTGCAGAGGGAGTTCAATTCCAATAACTCATATTCTATTTCAATAAAATATATAATTTTAGAAGTCATTACAAATCAAAATCACAAACCGTTTTTATCATAACATAGATATTACAGTAATTTAATAACACTAATTTTTTTTTATAATTTTTGAGCATTGATACAAATCCTTAAAAAAATTAACACATGTCAGTAAAAGTAAAGATTTTTGAATCGTGAAGGGTCTGTTTTGTAAACCAATTTCACCAAAGTTTTATGAATATACAACAACAACAGCAACATCATCAAGCCTTTATCCCACTACATGGGGTCGGCTACATGAATCCTTTTTCTCCATTGTGGCCTATTAAAGGTTAAATTCTCGTTTAAATCTAATAAAGAAAGGTCATTCCAAATATTTTCTAACCAAGTCTTTTTAGGTCTGCCTCTACCTTTCTTAACATAAGTCAAATCTAATACCTCTACTCTCCGAACCAGGTCATTGGAAGGCTGCAATTTTATGTGACCAAACCATCCTTATCTTTCCAACGCTTCACTTAATTTTATGTTTCCTTTTTAAATGGTCAACATTCTGCACATTAAAGCATAACAGGTCTCACCACCATCTTATAAAATTTTCCCTTAAGTTTGAGGGGTTTTTTCCTATCACACAATAGGCTTAATGCATTCCTCCATTTTAGCCATCCAACTTAATATCAAACATAGTGGAGCGCCTTATCAATGAATTAAAATTAAGTTAAGTGTGAGAGCTACAATTTCTGAACCAATAAATAGTGCAGCACCTTATCAATGAATTAAAATTGAGTGTGAGACCTATAATTTCTATGCCATAAAGCATTGCAGGTCTCACCATCATCTGATAATATCCACATATATTTCACCATTGATTTGAACAGTAGATATGAGATATATAAAATGTGCACTCTTTTTAATAACTTAATCACCCAATGTCACAATCCTACCAAATAAATCTTTTACTACTAAATTATACTCCATGTATTCGGTTTTAGATCTACTCAAACGAAAACCTCTACACTCCCAGGTTGACCTTCATAATTCAAGTTTTTCATCAGCTCCCTCTCTAGTCTTATCAACAAGAAGAATATCATTAACAAAAATCATACACCAAGGTGCATTCTCATGCAAATGTCTAGTAAGAACACCAATGACTAAAACAAAAATATATATTTGGGCTTAAAGTTAATCCTTGATATAAATCAATTGAAATAGAAAAATACTTGATCAGACAAGTGTTTGAACACAAGTAGCAGTTCATGCATACATATACTTAATGACTTTAATATAAGCATTATTAACTCCTTTCTTTTCTAGAACTCTACAGAGCTCTTCTCTTGAAACTTTATATTATAATTTATTTAAAATCAATAATATCATATATATACATCTTCCTTACTCTCTCTATACTTCTCATCAAACCTCTCAGATCTGAGCAAATGTATAGCTTCCATAGTAGACCAATCAAGCATAAATTCAAACTAATTTTGAGAAATATTAGTATCACGCCATAACCTATGCTCAATTACTCTCTCCCATAATTTCAATATATGACACATTAACTTAAATTCTCTATAAATTGCACACCCTTGTGCATCAACTTTATTCTTAAAAATAGGAACTAACGCACTCCTCCATTCATCTGGCAATTTTTATTCTTCAAAATTATATTAAAAAGTTTAATAAGCTAAGAAAATTCCTGATCTCTTAAATATTTTCACACTTTTATTAGAATATCATTAGGCCCAACTGCTTTTTCCAAACTTCAATTTCTTTAAAGCCTCTCCAACTG
>NW_021319853.1:784035-821846 GCF_001605985.2 Dendrobium catenatum | reverse complement strand
TCTAATTTTAGTTTCATGGACTAACTTCTTTGCCCACATCCGTCCTTGATGTGAGAACCCTTGCCTATTTAACACTGCACCCGAGCGCCGGTGTAGCGGCACTTGCACACTTGTCACTATATTCAGGCCATACAGCGCATCGCTTCCAGGGAACGCCCTAGCATTAACACAATTTCTTAAAGGATTTATGTCATTATTATTCGACAAGTTTTATGTTGGCTACCGACTACCTAACGCAACCCTCCACTTTTCCCATCCAGGACTTGGGACCTGGCAACGACAGTGTTATCAAAGTTTTATGAATATGTTACACTTTTTTTTTTTTGTTAAAACTCATATAGGGCCTATGCATTGACATAGGAAAAATGATTATGAGACCATAAATGGATCGCTAGCTCACTAATGCTCAAAGAGCAACAACCAAAAAAATGAAAAACCAAAAAAAAACCCTAAATCCAATGATCCCTATCTAAATACAAAGTAACAAAAGGCAAATAAAATAGAACCTAAAGCAAGGTTTACAAGTAGTCCAAGCCAAAAGAAGCCCAAAGCTTAGATAGACAATCAGCACATCAAAATTGGGATTAACTAAAACACAACTCATCAGCATATCCATATAAAAAAGGTCATCCAAGCTAGCCACATGATAACAAAGAAAGAGCATTATCTTTATCTGTAATAGCTGATTGAAGCACCTGAACAAGCCCAAATAATAGTCCAGCAAACAGCAGCTCCAATGATAGTGAAAGTCACAGCCCGCCAACAGTCCAAGTAAGGAAGATAACATTTGAATATGCCAGACAAAGAAAAATAAAGGACACAAAGAAATTGTTAGGAAGTAACAAAAGACATCACCAGGAAGAGATAAAAATATCCACAGCACACCAGAAGAAAGAGCACTCAAATGTACACTCCCCACGAACATGAACCCAGAACATCTAAAAATCAAAGAGAAAATAAACATCCCAGACACACAAACCAGAGCAAAGACCAATCCAAAGCAGGTAAGGAGAAAAAATAGATAATGAGAAGCAAGGAAACAAAACCCCATTAAACTTTAACAATGATATTAGGAAAAACCATATTATACATTCTCACTAAGCCTTTAAGCATACAAAAATCAGAAAGGGAGGTATAAACCTCCCTATTATGTAGATAAGGACCTTTCCTAGCTAGCAGATCAGCACGAAAATTACCACTATGAGAAATATGGGTAATGGAATAATCAATCTGATGCAAAAGATTCAAGATACTTCTAAAACTGTAGAACAGAGAGGCATTGTTGCAAACTTTACTCTTAATGAGATTAACTAAAATTAATGAATCAAATTAAATCCAGATATTCCTTATGCCAAATCGTAAGCACAAATTAAGATCAATAAGAAGGCCAAAGGCATCATTAATCAAAACATTACGTTGATAAACTTTATCAGCAAAGGCAAAGATCATATCAACCTTGGAATTTCTAAGGATACCCCCACAACCACCACCAGCCTTAGAGAAAGAGCCATCAACATTAAGCTTGTACTGATTATGCTAGGCTCTTTAGGAATAAAAACTTTTTTACTCGTAATTTAAAAATTTTAAATTTTAGGAATTAAATAATATAAAAACTTAATGATTCAGGGAATAAGATGGAGATTATCCACGGTCGCATGCATCTTAATGTATTATTCTTTTTCCTTATTAAGACACTTCCCACCTACGGGTAGAGTTCTGATAATCTAACCTATGAGGATGAGGTGCTGAACCGAGTAAGCATGGTCTTCTTAAAAAAAAATATTTTTAAGTCTTTTTTAAATTTCAAATATCCATCATTTAGATGTCATCCATAATTTCCAAAGATTAATCTATCCACCTATCTTTTATAAAGATCGGACAACATATATTTTATATGCTTAGGTGGTTAGCTGGCATTCCTTTTCAGGCAGGATATAAGTCCAGAATACATTAATTAGGATACGGGTGTTAGTCATATGTGTATAACACTAAAACCACTATAGATTTAAGGTTCAAGGCTGCAACTATCAGTGTCCCATAGTATGCCTCATTGGCGGGTAAGTCCTCTATCCTTCAGACGCTATAAATTCCACCTATTTGCGTCACATGGATGACACCGCCTCCATCTTTCTCTCTTATATGCTGAGAGTGCAGTGTTATCTTTTCTCAAGTTTCTTTTCACTACTTTAATCCCTCTAGATGATGATGTGTCATGTGTGTTGACTAAGCCAATTAAGTTGAACCTTCCTTTCCCCTTGAATAGGAAGTTCCTAAACTCCTCCTTATATGCCAAAATCATCTGAGAGAATAATATATAATCCTTAATCGAGAGTCTTCTTAGGCCCTGACTTAAGATGTAATTAATCACAGGGGCTTACACCCGTGGGAAACCAAATCCTACATCAAATAAATGTCACTTGAGCTGATGTATCAGGTGGGGGAAATATCATGACTTTGATCAGGTTATATATATATATATATATATTATCCATCAAGGTGTGTAGGTGAAAGCCACTATCCTCAATGGTTAATCACATGTATGATCTTATCTGCCCTCCCATTGGACCGCTTGTGAAGAGTTCAAAGGCCTATAATCATTTTATCCTATAGGATAGTGAGATCATACCCTTTGCATTTTATTCTCCCGTCGAGCTGTGTCCTTTCGGAGGATAACAAATTAAACTAAAAAATGAGTTAAAATCTTAAAAAAACTTGAATCCCATTAATACCAAAACCTCAACACAAAAATAGCCAAAAACCCTAAAATATTAAATATAAAAAGAGATAAATCAAAAGAAAAATTTGTTTAGGCTAAAAGATCACTAGTGATAGATAAAAGAAGGTGTGGCTCCATTAGAGGCTATAAGCACCAATAAGAGAAACAAAAGAGGTCAAGAATCAATGAGATCAAGAAGATAACAAGAGAGAATACAAGAACATGAGTCAAGGCACTCGAGGCTAAAATGTCTAATACGATATTAACGCCATATAAAACTTAAATGGCTAGTTTTTTAACAAGCGAGGGCTGTAGTCAACTTCTGGTTTTTGGGTCAACCAAAAACAAACCAATTTTAAAAATGGATTGAATTACTAAACCCAAACTCAACCCATATTAAAAATGGATTGACTCAAACATAAAACTTTTGGGTCAAGTTCGAGTTGGTTCTGGGTCGGGTCATGTATTGACACCCCGGCCTCACAGCTCCATGAGTACGTGACCTTACTTGTGACCCTACCCTACGCTAGCCCCACAGCCTATATAGGCACTCACCCTGCATCTAACTCTTACATTGATGGTCCACTGCTTGCAGCCTCACCTAGTTACTTGCCTCGCCCACATTCGTACTTGCCCATACTCACCTACCTTGCCTGCGCTAGCTTGCCTCACCATTAGCCCACATGCCTCACCAGTACTGGTGCCTGTATGCCTTGCATGTGTTAACCAACTCATGCTTGTTGCTCTGTTAAGTGGCAACCCTAAATAAATTGGCCAGGCTAAGTCAATAGGATAACCCAACGAGTTAAGTCCAGGTTATAATTTTTGACCTATTTATAAAAAACAGTCTGGTTCAGCATACGTCAAATAATAGCGGGTCAATATAAGGTTCAACCCAACCTTAACACATTTTTTATACCCTTAATTACTATACACATTTATTACTACTATATGGATTTATTGTTACATTATTATTTTATTGTGCTTGTCATTGTTTCTCTTATTACCAATTTGGACATCGATAGTGCTTTATATTACTAATTCACTATAATGATATTGAGTATATGATATACTAAGCATGTAATATACTAAGCATGTATCATAATGGATATCATGTGTAGATTATTCTAATGTTTTACTGTATTGATATGATTCTGATAGTTTTTATTGAGGCTTTAGTTTTATAGATTATTTGAATTTTTTAACAATTACTAGTAGTGATCATAGACTATTTTATTAATCTGACACCTATATTGGTTTATTGGTTTTTCATTATACTATTTTATGGTCTATAGACTTTATTGTTAATATTTGCTGCATTTAAGTTTTACTATTTCTTTATATATGCATAATCATATAAATATTATATCTATAATTTGATTAATAACATGTATATTACTCTTTTGTTATGCTTTAAGTTCAATTGTAGGTTTTGGGACTTGATGGGTTTTTGAACTTATTATATATGGTTAATTAATTTCAGGTTAGGAGTGAGATATTGACTAGAACTCTTTAGGTTCATGTTCTTATTATTTTAGCTATTCTTTTATACTCAGGATATAGTAGTTATTATATGATTATATAGATCCTAAGTAGTGTACATGGATTTGCTAAAATGAATACATATGTATATATTGATGTTATGTTGATAGTTTTATTTATGCTAGTATTTATATTGATACAAAAAATTAGGTAACTCAAAATATTACATATTATTGGATAAAAGATTAATTCTTTCAAATCAGAATCTCAGGCATCGCACTAGTGTAGTTATAAATGTCACTCCAATACACCCTAGAGTTTACAGCATGACCTAGCATAAGGCCAATAAGTAAATAGTGATTTATATGAATTTCATTTCAATGATGCCCCATCATACTTTATTTGACTCTAGAGATAGTTACTCATTTTTATCTTACCATGTTTTAATAGTTTAGGTTTAGTCATGATTTGTTATCACCTAGTTCATCTAGTCTATTGCCTATGGGGTATTATTTAATTCTCAATAAAATATGTAAATGTGAAATTGAGATTTTAAATATGAAGTTATAATTATAATGAATTACATTACCCTTGAAAAAATTTAACATCATTGTGCGAATGGATTGGCTAATTCGATATGAAGTCTTAATAGTTTGTAGCAGGATGAGTGTGGTTCAATGTAATAAAGGAGAAGAATTTTATTTTTAAAATACTAGAGACATATTTACTTATTTGATATTTGTATAACAAGTTTACAAGTCATGGAGAACGAGAAATTTAATATTTTTGGCATATATAATGAATGTGTGTAATTTGTTAGAAGTATTAAGGATGTTCTAGTGATATTTGGTACATCCCTATTTGCCAAAGTTCCTTATAGAATTGTATCGAAAGAGTTGCAGGATTTGATGGTTCAATTGTGCATATTTGTTATTAAATGTTTCATCAAACCAAGTGGATATGTGTGGGGTGCTTCTAAATTATTTGTAAATAATAAGGATGAATCAATGAAGATGTGTATAGATTATAAAGAACTGAACAAGGTGACTATTGAGAATAAGTATCATTTTCTAAAATCGATGATTTATTTGATCAGTTGAGGTGCATCAATATTTTGAAAGATTGATCCAAGGTATGATTATCATCAATTGAGGTTTAAAAAAAGACGTGATAAAGATAACTTTTAACCCTACATATGGGTAGTATGATTTTCTAGAAATACCATTTTGAGTAACTATTACTCCAGTAATATTCATTTATAGGATGAACACGATGTTAAAAGACTATTTCAATCAATTTATTATTATATTCAATGATGACATTCTAGTTTATTCGAGAATTAAGGATGATCATGTAAAGTATTTAAGGCCAGTTTTTGAGACTGAAGAAGCATATATTATATGACAAATTTTCAAAGTGTGAGTTATGGTTGAACTCTATGGCATTTTTGTGTCATGTTAATATTAGACCTTTTGAAATTATTGAAAGAGTTGAGAAATTTGTTTACAAACTATTACTGCCAAATCATATATCAAATTCCCATAATGTGTTTCATGCATCAGCGCTTAAGAAGTGTAACATATGTTGTTTCTAAAACTAAGTAATTGACTTGATCTTGTATGAATTTTTATCTAATCTTGATTTGGTTATTACTTATGAGCTTTCTAGAGTCTAATTAACCACAAATAGGGGTTAGAAAGGGAATGAGAAAGGCAAAATTAAAAGTGGCTATAAGATCCTATAGAAAAATTAAATGGTTGACCACTGAATTGGGATTTAGTATTTCTTTAGAGAAATCTACATATTTAGCATAATTAATTACCTCAAAAGATAAACTAACACTGCATTATCGACATGAGAAAAGACATAATTTATTTTCATATTAGAATTTGACATTGTGGATATAAAATTCATTCTAGAGGAAAGTATTCACATACACCAATCTTTCCAAATATGTAACTAACCCAGGATTAGCTTTATTTGACATCTAGAAAATTTTTTCTCTTAGTGAAATAAGATAGGGTTTACTTTATACTGGGATCTTGGATTCATATAGGCAAGCCCCTGCAGTCAATTACACCTTCGAAGAGAATTTTTTTTTATAGAAGTGGAAACTACACTCATTCTAGATTTAAAATATATGATATTTTCCTTGCATATCTTGAAAATATCAACCACTCATTCAAAAATATCTTTAAATTTTGCAAAATATCCTTGATGTCTTTATACTTTTTTTAAAATAGCATTCGAGGTGTACAAATACCTCTGGGCTTACATTTACTATAATGTAGTTCAATTTAACAACCTAATATACAAGCAATCATCTTAGATGTAGTATATTATAAGAAAAACATTGTCCTAAGAAGTCATAAAAGATAAGTCAAACTCTAAATTAGTGACTCGAGATAAATAATTTTAACTTTATGCTTAAATGATGATATTGTGATAACTCGCAAAGAACTCTTCATTTTATCTTAATTAATTTACCTAACTAAATTTTCTAACTCCCAAATTTTTTTAGAATGTTTTGCAACATAATGGCCCTATACCAACAGGAAAAGCTAAGCATCTTAGGAGCATAAGAGGACCCCACTACCTTGCCATAGGCTTATGTACATGGTTTATATATG
Organism: Dendrobium catenatum; assembly: GCF_001605985.2. NCBI lineage: Eukaryota > Viridiplantae > Streptophyta > Magnoliopsida > Asparagales > Orchidaceae > Dendrobium > Dendrobium catenatum. The sequence goes on along the minus strand of NW_021319853.1, from coordinate 815,018 downwards.
TTGTAGAAATAAAATATGTGCATGTACGCATGATTAGGAAAAGGTGTTTGAGTATACAATACCCATTACTATATCGCCTTTGAACTAGCATACATGTTCCTATATAGTCCAAAACATATACACCGAGGATAGCCTAGAAAAACTACTACCCACTAATAAAAGCTACCGGTCATAAGAATGCAATACATGATGCAATGTAATAAAAAAAAGATTGTATATATAAAAAAATATTAATTGATTTGAAAATATGCAAAGAGACTCAAACTCTGCAGAAAAAAAGGTAGCAAGGCTCCAACACAACAAACATGGATTTCTAAGCCTACCATATATATTAAGAAATTGTGCAACTCAATCTATATCATTTTATATTAACAATGACTCATACATGTAGACAACATCTCATAGGTTAATTCTATTTTGACTGTTGTAGGAAATAAAAGTAATATAAAAGCATATAAATTACATGCCAATTGTGTAATAACATAATAATTCTAATGTTGTCCTTAAAAAGCCTAAGAGAACGAACAAAAATTTAAAATGTATGACATTCAAATAGCTAAAAATAAAATGTGCATGCTATCCAAGCAAAACTTCCGGCAAGTAATTCACACCTCTGGCCTAGCCCAGGCTAAAGTTGGTTGTCCTAAAAAACTATCTAAAGTGTGTGTAGGAGGTTGTGTGGATTAGTATGTCTTATAGGAGTTTAATATTTAAGTTGCATGAGTTTAGGATGTTTGATTATTAAGGCCAAAAGAGAATTTTTAATTGTAATTTGCTTCATATGAATTTGAATTTTATTATTTAATTTTTAGAGGTTGGATTTAATTATTTAATTTTAAAGAATTTGCAAGTTAATAACTCCAAGTGCAGGTGCTACTAACCTATAAATTCTCAACCCCCATGTAGGATAGATGATTACATGAATAGCCTTTAAGGTTTGTTGATTTGTTAAGGGATAGAAGAGGGATCTTTAAAACTAATACACTTTCTTTCAAAATGGATTCAAGCATGATGTATAAGGGCAATTTATTAATTAAATGTTGCATAATTAGGACTTGGTAATCCCATTCACCATGCCTTCCAAAAATGAAGGCTAGCATAGTACATTAAACTCCTTAATTTGTTATTAAAGATTATTAATAATCTCTTAATCAAGTATGTAAATGCCTTCCTTAAAAATGTTATGCATCAAATAGGAAGATTGTTGAGTAATTTGATGTGCATTAAAGGCTTTAAATTTAATGCTAAAATGCCCTCCAAATGAAATTAAACATTAAGCAAAAAAATCCTTAATTGTTTAATTACTATAATTATAAAATTTATTTGATTAAAAAATTTTATATTTTCAAATTCTATAATTTTTCTAAATTTTATGAATTTTTAATTAATTATTATATTTTAATTAATTATTAATAAATTATTAGTTAATTCTTAAAAAAAAAATTATAGTTAATTATCTCTTAATTTCAATTTAGTTTATTTTTAATTTATTATCTATATTTAAGTTGTACATATGATGTTTATTTAATTATATTTGAAAATGGGATGTTTAATGAATTATTAAATAGCCTATTATTACATGAATCTTTGGCTATTTAATATTGGCATCAAAATTAATTCAAAAAATGATGAAATTTATAACATTAGTTAAGATTAAATAATATATCAATCTCTAAAAGTTTGAGATTAATTTGATTAATATTTAATTTGATAAACTATATTAAATATTAAGTTTTCTAATCATTATTGTTGTGTACAAGAATATTCATGATGGTAGACAGATAAAGAGTTATGTCATAGCTTTATACAAAGTTTCAGTATGCACACATAAGAGAGAGGACTGCGAGAATCATAAGGGGCGACTTTTTTTTTACTTGAAAACCCAAGGAAAGGAAAGGATCGTAGTCAGAGGATCGTAATTGCATGATGGATGTCAGAGGAACCATAGTCAAAAAGAGGTGGTGGAAAGAACCTTAGTCGGGTGATAAAGATCAAAGGGGATGTAGTCAGATGATTGTGATCAAAGGTATCATAGTCGGGCAACAATGGTAGAAAGGACTATAGTGGAATGACAGTAAAACAAAAATTGGGTTGACAATAAAACAACTGTCGGAAACAGTCCTGAGAGAAGCTTTCTGCCAGAGATTCTTCTGGTAGATTTACATGAGAACTACTGGCGGAATTGTGCAGCCAAATTCATCATTTGTAAATTTCTAGAAGTTGTTTTCGTGCTTAGGTAAGCCATCGGGTTTTCCGTCTGAGGTTTTGCTGGACAATTCCCGACGTTTTTTTCGCTAGTAAGAACCATTGGCTTGAGAAAGCTAGCGGCACTACCAGCAAGTTTTTCGCATCTAATGTTCCGAAGGTTTATCCGTCGGATAATTTTCCTGTAATTGACCGGCGAAACATCCGCCGGTTACGCCATCGCTACTTCTGGCAGATATAATATGGTCAAAAAGTCCACCAGTAATGCCAGTTTTTTTTGTAGTGATTCCAACACGCACGAACACACAGATAAATTGATGAGACTAGTGATTTCTAGCGTGGAAAAATCAGGAAAGGCAAAAAACTAAGTGGCCTACTCCAATTATGAAAAACCACTATATAAATGGGAGATACCATTAAAAAAAAAATCCCTTCTGACAAATGAGAAAAATAAGATGACATAGTTTAAATATCATTGGATTACAAAAATCCAACAACAAGATTATATATTAATAGGAAATTGGATAAAATGATGGTGATCATCATTGGTGATCATTAGGGATACGGATAAGAGTTGAAAATATACCATGGAGCATTTTAGTTCACTCAGCTCTTCCAAAAACATCCTTTTTCTTGAGAAAGGGGCCCTATTTATACGATTTGTGAGCAAGACATTTTGGTAAATTTGGTTAGAATTCAAAACTCATCCATATGGTTCATATTGATCTCCTCAATCCTAGATAATTTATTAAGCATTTGAAGGCCTTAATGATGTTAGATCAGGTGATCCTTGGTTCGTTGGATTTGTCTCCAAATATGAGCGACTTGATTCATTTATAAAAATGTCATATTTGGAGATCATTTGAGCACTAGATTGATATTTTGAAGCTTTGAAAGATGCTTCGAGCCCATGATTTGACCCATTTAAACCCGGATTTGACCGATTTTGATGTCATTGGGTTTGTCTCGTCGAGACTTATTGTTTGACTCTAGATTAATGTTGATTATGCTAGTTTCTTTGGAGATGTATATATATGTTTGTGTGTGCGCGTACGTGAATTTATTCTTGTTTAAAAGTTTATATAAATTCATATTTATCATAAAGTACTAATGATACGTCACCAAAAATCAACTTGATCTAGCACAAATCGTAATTCACAATTGAATTGAAAGCTTCTTAGATTAAATTTGGAATCATCCACATTTTGATTTCAACAAACTTATCATTGAATTAAATATCTCGACGAGATGAATCCAACAACATGAAAAAAAGCCCAATTGACCCCAAATTAAAAGCCTAAAGCATTGTTGGAAACTTCAAAGCATTTATCAGATGACCAAATGATCATAAACTATGGCATAATTAAAGTTTATCTCTAGTTATCTTATAGTGCTTGCAAAATAATTATATAAAACTCTTTTATCACAAATATCTGGACTCCACAATTTTCATATTAAAATAACATTATCTTCTAGAAAAATTCACTAGTTATCTTATATAAGCTGGATCTATCAAAAAATCAACAATTGGTAAAAAATCAATTATTTTTCCTTATTTTTTAATTCATCCAGCTCTGTTTGAATAGATTTGGATATATTACAGATTTTTAAAATATTTAATTGGCTAATAATTAATTATTTATGCGAGTTTTTGGAGTCGGTCAAATCTTGAGCTGGCAAAACCGACGACTGTAGGGACGAATTTTTTCAAATCGCACTCTTAATGATTTCTATTATGTAAAAAAATATGAATAAAAATCTGAATGGGATAAGGAGAATGGTCGCCGTGTTGTTTGACAGAGTTTTACGTTAAACAAATTTGAAGGACATTGTTTCCTTCTCATTCCAGTTATCATTCTCAATTGAAAATAATAAACTTGCAATGCAGTGCAAGCCCTTTGTTATAAATTGCAATCACTCGGCAACCAGAGCTTCTCACCCACTGTTCCATAAGCCACAATTAATGGCTACTAGCTTTAAGTTCAAGGCTCTTGCATTGTTAGTTCTCCTCAGCATTAGCTTTTGCCTTTCCTTCGCAAGTTTCTTGAAGGAGAATAGCAGGTCAAACTCAGGTTCTAGCTACCACATAGCTGATGACAGTGGGGGTGATGGAGGTGGTGAAGGCGGTAATGAAGGAAGTGGTGGTGATTGGCCTGGCAATGGAGGAGGCAGCAACGTCAGCAGTGATGATGGAAGTGATGGCAATGGCCAACACGATGGAGGCGAAGGCGGTTGTGATGGTGGAAGCACTGGCGGTGGCAACGTTGGTGGCAGTTGTGGTGGCGGCGGCGACGCCGTCGACGGAGGCAGAGACAACAAACTTAAAGGCTGAGTAGAAGAGAGAGGTTGTCGCGGCCACCATATTTGTGGTGGTGCATGTTGTCCACTGTGGAGAGCTATGGAAGTGGCCGCATCGAGTTATTTTTCTACTTGTATGGATAAAAGTTTCATGCATAGCCTCATAGCTAATGCTTCTAAGAATAAGGCATAACAATGGTCAATATTGTCTCGTGGTATGCAATAATCGATAAAATAATATCTAAGTTTGTGAACATAATTGTCATGTGGAGCATAATGATATCAATGTTCATAGCCTGAAGCAAAAGGAAGCCAAGGGCAGTAGATGACAGCTCCATCAAGAGATGCTTATGAAGGATCGTCAATCAAGACTGGTGGTAGATTGTTGGAGGTCATCCGAAGGAGTGCGATCGAGGGAATTCAATTCTAAAAACTCATTCTAATTCAATAAATTGATTTTTTTAAAGGGTCATTATAAGTCCAAATCACAAACTCATATTAATAGTTTTATTTCTACTAGTATTTATAGTGATAAAATTAGATAGATCTAATTATCAAATATTAAAAGATTAAAAAATAATTCTTTCAATTTATATTTCAGGGGTATCACACTAGTGCAGTTGTTGTCAGTGTCACACCAATACACCCTAGAGTTTATAACTTGACCTAGTACAAGGCCAAGGATGCACCGAACATAGTGACATGTACGACTTTAATTCCTATGATGTCATATCATATTTTATTTGACTCTAGCGAAAGTCGCTTATTTTTATCTAGGCGTGTTATGAATAGTTTAGGTTTAGTTCATGATTTGTTATTACCTAATTCATCTAGTTTGTTGCCTATGGGGGGGTTATTTGGTTGCTAGTCAAATTTGTAAATGTGAAATTAAGATTTTAAATATTAAGTTAGAATTAGAATTGATTGTATTACCTTTGAAAGAATTTGACTTCATTGTGTGAATGGATTGGCTAAGATCATACAGAGCCCAAATAGATTGTAGAAAGATGAGAGTGGTGCTATATAATAAAGGAGAAAAATTTTATTTTCAAGATACCATAGGTGTATTTCCTTATTTGATATTTATAATGCAAGTTGATAAGTTATGGAGAAAGAGAACTTTTATATTTATGGCGTATGTAAAGGATTTGGGTAATTTGTTAGAAGTATTAAGAATGTCCCAGTGGTGGGAGAGTTTCCTGATGTATTTCTTGAGGAGAGTGAGTCTGCCTTCATAAAGTGAGGTAGAGTTTTATATTGAAGTAATATCTAGTACATCCCCAATTGCCAAAGCACCCTAGAGAATTGTATCAAAAGAGTTCCAAGAATTGAAGGTCCAAATATAGGAATTGGTGTCATAAAACAAAGTGCATCTTCGTGGGGTGATTCTAACTTATTTGTAAAGAAGATGGATAGATTGATGAATATGTGTATTGTTTATAAAGAAATGAATAAGTTGACCATTGAGAATAAGTTTTATTTTCCAAAATTAATGATTTATTTGATCAGTTAAAAGGTGCATCAATACTTTAAAAGATCGCACTGAGGTCGAATTATCATCAATTAAGGATGAACCTAAAGACGTGATGAAGAAGGGAAGTATGTAGGAGTGTCAAAACGGTCGATGGGTCAGGTTCAAGTCCAACCTGAATTGACCATGAGTTTAAACGGGTCGACCCTAGCCTGACCCAATTTTACAAATAGGTCAAGAATTCAACCTGGACCCGAGAACAGGTTACCGAGTTTACCCCACCCAACCTGTGAACCCAGATGTGGTTTCTTCACTATGGTGTCGGATCATGCATTCATGATGTGCTGATTGCTGCAACCGAGCCAGAATGTTGGATGCGAGGCATGACCACTAGGGGTTGTGCCCTCTAGGACCTTTGGATCTGGATGCGACCACACGAGGTGAGACAGTAGAGACCTGAGACTAGATAATGGAAGTGAGACAATATTGTGAGAGTGCCATAGTGGTGCAGGTTTGGACTTTGGATGTGAGGAGAGGCTGTGACTGTTTGAGGTGAGGCCGACTGGCGAGCGTCTGAGGTGAGCACAAGGTGTGTCGCAAGATAGTTTTTTTTCCCTTTCTGGGTCAACACTGATTGATTTCGAATTGTCGGATAGACCCAATTAAACTTGAGCCAATTTTAGAAACGGGTCAAAATCTCAAACTCAAACCCGACCCATATGGCAAACTATTTGACCTAAACTCCAAATTTTTCAGGCAGGGTCCAGGTCGAGTCAGATTTTGACACCCCTAGTAGTATGAATTTTTGGAAATACCATTTGGAGTAATGGATGCACTAGTAATATTCGTGTATATGATGAACACGATATTAAAGATTATTAAAATATATTTATTATTGCATTCAATGATGACATTTTAATGTATTCGAGAATTGAGGATAATCATGTAAAGTATTTAAGGTTGAATTTGTAGACTCTAAAGAAGCATAAATTATATGAAAAAATTTTATAAAGTTTGAGTTGCGGTATAATCGTATGGCATTTTTGTGTCATGTTAAGTCCAAGATATATTGGACCATTTTGAAATTATTGAAAGAGTTGAGTAGTTTGTTTACAAACTATTACTATCAAATCATATGTCAACTTTGATAATGTATTTCATGCATAAATGCTAAAGAAGTGTAACATATGTTGTTTCTAAACCTAAGTAATTAACTTGATCTTATATGAATTTGTATGTAATCTTGATTTAGTTATTACTTATAAGTTTTGCAGAGTCAAATTAACCTCAAATAGGATTAGAGAGGGAAGGGGAAAGCTCTATGACGTTATGGCATTGTTCTTCCTATTTGGTTAGGAGATTTAAGGGAGCAAAATGAAGATGAGAATCACTGCCGTTGAGCTAGGCTCTTTAGTTTGATAATTTGGGAGGATCTAGAATATTCTAATTGTGTGCAACATCATTGTAGAGGTGAGATCGAGTTGTGGCATTGAATATATATATATATTAATGTTTCATGAATATTAAAGTTATTCTCTATCAAACCAATAAATGTTAACAGAGTAATTTGTAAAATCTTTTACTCATATAAATACAAATGTGGACTTTGATTTCTTTGATAGGATTTTACCAAGCAAGTAGTGGCTCACTCTGTAAATTACTTATTATTTTAGGAAGAGGGAAAGGTTCGTCTGAGTAGAAGTTGATAAAGTCATAGAAGAGGTCAGCTAAAAGGTATTTTTGTTAATCCATTAATTTTTATTTTTATTTTTAGAAAAATGCATTGAATTATTTTTATATAATTTTTTTAAAATGAATGTAAAAAATAAAATATGAAGGGATTTTTTATTTTATTTATTTTATGTTAAGATATTTAGTTAGATCGGGTATGTGGTGTATTGATGATGAGATAATTAGGATAAAATTTTAAATCTTTCATTTGACCCTAGGGCATGACATGGAGTAGGTTCAATTTCATCCTAGCGTGATGTAGATGTTACAACTCGAACTCATGAGTTTATATTTTTGATAATAACAAATATTGTGGCTAACATCCTTATGTCTAATTGTATTTACAATATATATTTATTTGTGTGTACTAACGTTTCGTGAATGGCATGCACTATCCAACGAAGATTCAAGGCTCAAGATTGGATAGAATAGGTTATGATGTAAGAATTTTTGTAATATTCATTAATATATTTTTTTATTTCTTGAGTCAAGTCTTATAAAGATGTATGTTAGCTTGGTGACCATGTACACAAACACTCAGGAGGAGTAAGATTAAGTCAAAACTAGAAGTTTAATTTTTGAACTAATCGTACTATACAATTTATATCATATTGTATGATCAACTCATCTAGCTAATCATACTGGACTATTTAAAACATCTAGGACGATCAGTTATGCTTATAAAAAATAACTTCCAATCATAATTTAGGCAAGATTTTGAATTTCATATTTTGTTCTAATCGTCTAGGATGATGTATATCGCATAAGACAATCTATAAAAATTATGCTTAAATTAATCATGTGATTAGTCAATCAAATTTATTTAATTTTAATATTCTGATCGTACTATATGATCTGGATCATACTGTACGATATGGATCGTATTGTATAATCAACATAAAAGAATTTTGGTTGTCCCATATTTCATCATGGACAAACTATATTTCGATTGAACTAATCATCCCAGATGATCTTAATATCGTACTGGACGATCTATACAAATTTGAACTGATCGCACTGGACTATCCGGAGATCGACCAGGACTACAAAGTCAAATTTTGTACATCATTTGGGATGATCCTATGATTGTGTTGGACGATCTTTGTCGGTAAAATTAAATTTTTAAGGTTTTAAATCCCTTTATTTAAGCTTTTTCAAGGCACTTAGTAAGTATCATTGGCAGTCATTGTGTCGTCATTCTTCTAGAGAAAACTTGAAGAGAGAACTTGAAAGGGAGAAAGGAAAGAGTGGAGTTTGAGAAGTAGAAGATCCTTAGAGGGGATTTCAAGGGAGTGTGGTAGGGATTTCACATGGTTGCTCTGACAAGCTTGCACCTTAATATCATCGGATTCAAGGTTCATCTTGAGGAAAGTTTTGGGAAGAAGAATATCTTTGGTCTCAAAGGACCCAGCTAGTTCATCGTACCGGGGAAGGTGGAAGTGATTTTATAAGAGCTTTTCCGCCTAACTGTGGAGGCTAAAAGAGAGTCACTAAAGGTTTAGTATAATACTTAGAGGATGCTTCCGGGGAGTGAACATAGGTCAGGTTGGACCGAACCACTATAAATATGGTATGTTCTTTCCTTAATTATTTCTATATTTATTTTCCTTGCCATGGATGAAAACGTTGATTCATTTTTTTTATTATTAATACAAGTCACTTTCGTATCAAATTATAAAAAGCTTTTTCTTCATCATTAAAGAATTTTTAAATATTCAATTCACACCCCCTTTTTATTGGCCTCAGGACTAGTAATTTAAAGTTTAGCACCTCTCAAGAACTTTCAAGTAGTATTAGAGTAGAATTCATAAATTAAGTTTTATAAAACTTTTGAAAAAATATCAATGGCTAAATTTGGAAATCATAATATTGTGAAAGGATATTCAATACGTGATCACCTTTATTTGAAAATAATTTTTTATTTTTAAAAAGTTCTCATGTCTATTTTTTTTGCAATCAATTGATTATCGAATAAGGCATATGATTCAAACTGATTATTTTGTACCATCACGTATTATAGATGGAGTCAAAACTGATTTTTGTTTTGTTGAATGGATTAGAGTAGAACAAATTAGAGCTTAGTTGAATGTTAAATATTTAAACTTTTTTTTTGTAATTCTGAAAATTATATGTTAGTATCCACACGCACTGCTAGCAAAAAAATTTGAGATAAATTACATACTACATATAAAGGTACTAGTGAAGTTAAGCAATCCAGATTGAATATTCTAAAACATGATTATGAACTATTTTGCATGAAACCTTATGAGACTATTTTAGATATGGATATTAGATTTACCCAAATATTAACATCATTACACGCCTTGGGTAAAAAACTATTAAACTTTAAAAAGTTAATAAAATTCTACATTATCTATTTAATAAGTTTGATGTCAAAGTCATTATTATTTATGAATTAAAAATTTTGAATGAGTATTCTATTGATAATTTGATTAGCTCACTCATTGCCTACGAGCAAAGTTTGGGTCAAACATATTTGATGTATGCAAAACAATAATATTAAAAGTTGAAGAGAATGATATGAATGACTTAGTAGATAATGAGAGTAAGGAGATAGCCTTAATAACAAGCAAATTTGAAAAACTACTAATGCCCAAGCATCAATATCGACAAAAGTTAAATAAAGGTAAAAATGGTAATAATGTTAAGATTTCTTCTGATATTATTTGATTGGAGTGTAGGAAACTCAGATATAAGAAAAATGAATGCCCTAATTTAAAAAATCTTCAAACAAAGAAAATAATAAAAATAAGTAAATGCAAAAAGAGTAAATGATAAAAAGCAAAAGATCTCCTAGGCAGACCTAGTTTCTAAATCATCAGACCAAGAGCAAGATAATTAGGTATAAAGTTTTATTTATGTATTTATGTGTTGCAATTAATGCATGCGTATATATTCTTTATTTTTTTATTTTAAATATTTTATGTGCTATTTCTTATATTTTTGTATATAATCATTTTATTTTTCATGTATATTTTTTTGTGATTTATCTCTGATCAACACACACAAATCACATTTCACATTATATTTGCATAAGATAATCAATTCACTTATCTCAAAAAATTTTAATGAAAATTTAACCTCCTTTTTACCTAAAAATTTTAAGTAAGTGATTATTGGCTTTTCTAAAGTATTGAAGGAAAGAAATTCATGATTATGTTTCTCATTGTCATTTTCTTAATCAGACTATTGCACTTTTGAATAAAAAATTATATCAATTTAAGAATTGGACTTTTAAAATTAAATCTTTTTTATTATCATACATTTCTTCTATCTCATAAGAATCGTTTGCAAGCTGATGAATCCACTTCATAATTTTTTTAATAAAATTATTTATTTTTATCATTAGATTGGGTTTTCTTTGAGTCTTTAAGGAATAGGAAAGTAAGTAAAATTACAAAAAATAAAATGAGGCATAAAATGAGCCAAAAATAAAAATATGCTTAATGTATGCCAAAATTAAAAGGTGCACAAATATGTATTGAAAATCAAAAGATGCATAAAGTGCGCCAAAAATTGATAATGAGACATAAAATGAGCCCACAATAATTTAACTTACTTTTATTGTATTTTTAAATCTTAGAAAACCCATGTGTCTAAATGATACTTTCGATACTTGAGTTTGAAAATCATGAGCCCACACCTTCCAAGGTCATTTGTAGACCATTTTGCTTTATTTCATTGAGATTTGAAAGGTAAAACTTCATCAATTTAATAATTTTTTATTTTTTTTTTAGATTTCATCCATTGGATTTTGTTTAAAATATGTTATAGTTTTTTTTTAGGATTTTCATACTTCTATGTTGGATGGCCTTAGAATTTGATTTATGCTTATATTTATAATATTTGAATGAGTTATAGCAAAGTTACATTAACTAATTGTAATAAAAGAATCCTAATAGTGGAGAGGGGATATGGGGTAAGATCACAACTACCTTCATATATTTTATTTTAGGGTTTTCATTTTTCTATATTAAATGACCTTTGAATTTGATCAATGCTTATAAGTACAATATTTTAATAAGTTGTAACAAAGTTAAAGTCACTAATTGCAATATAAGAATCCTAATACTTGAGAGGGGATATAGGGAAAGGGTGCAACGATCTTCAAATATTTTTCATCTATTTATTTTTTATTTTTACATTTTTTAGATCAAATTATATATGGATATTCAAAGTTAGATGTCGTGGATATATAAAAGAATGTTTCCGAGAAGAAAGTTACTAATAGATGAATTTTTAAAGGGAATTGAATATTTTATTCACATTGCATATAAACTATCTTTATTTTTATCATATGAGAGGTTTAGGTGTCTCTACTCAAAGTACAAAGATCAGGTATAACGTACACCCGATGAGGTTTACTTGATTTATATTGTAGAGGTTGTACCAGTATATTATCTTTAGATCTCATATGGAGAGTATGAACCACATTCAGACTCTCAATGTGCTCCCTCCATAACTTTTTAAAAAATAGAGATTATTAGAATACAAGGATGTACAAAGAAATAGTTTTTGATGCAGCAGGTTTGTAATTAAGAAAATATATAGAGAAGTCACCTAACATCGATACACAAAAATTCTATGAATTGCTACATGCTAAAGCACTTTAATCATATACATCCTTCTTTTGTTGTAAAATCACGTAACATTTTTTTTTTAATTTAAACCCACGAAGGGGCCTACGCGTTGATATAATGGAAAATTACAATTCCTTAAGGGGACCATCAGCCCACTACTGCTCAAGGAGCTACAATTATGAAAAAGACCAAAAAAACCTAAGAGCTGATTATCCCCACCTATAAGTAATACAAAAGTGCCTAGTAACATTCTAAGGCAGCACAGAAGGAGTGCCCAAAAATAAGAAAGCTCTAAAGATTTCCCATCAGCCCAGACTTCCTTAGCAAAAACTCCCTGAAGAGGGAAGCAGACCTGCAAAAACAACAGAAAAAAAAAAACAACAAAAAAGAAATAAAAGGAAACCAAAAACAAGGATACCCTTCAACCAAACCCCACCAAACTAAGAAAACAGCTCCAAAACAATCCACATCATAACCAATCCAGGCAAGCTGAGCAACCCTGAAACCACCAGAAAAAAACTAAGAAAAACAAACAAGTTAGAGTCACCCATAAAACAGGTCTAGTAAAATAGCAGCCGCAAACCACTCCGGCAGCAAAGAAGAAACAAAAGCACAACCAAGACCTGCAACAAACCTAACAGAAGAAGAGAACACAACAAAATAAACCACCAAACACCACCCAAAGAAGATGTAAAATCACGTAACATAAGATTGAGATTATGTGCATATAACTTCACTCTTTATAATCAGGTAGCTCCACCATAATCATGTTGGCTTGTTGTAGTAATACCCTATAATCTTCAACCTAAGGTGTATATAAGTTCCCCCTATATGTTTCTGTACATGGGCCACATAATCCAAAAGCAAAAATAGACGTCTTCTTAAAACCTTTAATTTATGATCTCAAGTTATTATGGGAAGAATATGTGTTAACATATGATTTCTCAACTAAATAGAACTTCCTATTTAAAGTTATCTTATTGTGGATCATCGATGACTTTCTAGTATATAGTTTGTTATTTGGTTGGAGCACTATGAGAAAGTTAGCTTGTCATATTGTATAGAGCTTACTAAATTATCTACATTAAAACATGGAGGTAAAAAACTTATAATTTGACTGTCATTATATGCTCCTACCTGTCAATCATCCATTCAAGAGAAATAAGGATGCATTCATGAGAAACAAAGTTGAGAGATCAACTCTTCCACCTAAATTAAGTAGTGTTTAGATACTTGAAAGAGTTAATAACATACCTACTATTTTTCAATTTATTTATATTAGCAGAGTATGGAGTCCCTGAATTTGGAGTTCAACATAACTGAATGAAAAAAATATATTTTTTTCTAGACATTACCCTACTAGTGTACCAATTTAATAAGGACAAACCTTGAGGTATTGTAGATCAACATTATATGATACAAACGGTACATCAAGAGGATGAAATATCAAATTTTAGAGAACCTGCAAGTGACATACTAGATGACACAATTACTATGCCTAAGACATAGTTAGAAGTAGTTAAGAGTTTCAGTAATGAATTTAGTTTGAATGAGACAGCAAATAAATAAACAATAGATGCTAGTGAAACCTCCTCTATGAAAGAATAGTTCATTATAAGATACCTTAATGAACATATACTGCTATAGTTTAATTTATTTTTTGCATATTGCATATTTTGAAATTTATTTTATTTTCTACTATGATTAATCTAATTGTATGTGCAAAGTTTCGCTCATGTTTTAGTGCAATTTTTTTTGTTTGATACAATGAAAATTTAATCTATCATTTTTTCATTTCAGATGGCTTCTGACGATGAGCCTCCCAGAAGATTGATCACTTCTATATTTCACAATAGGGCCAAAATCGACTGATCAAGGCCAAGCAGTATCTCAAGACCTACCCACAACAGGGCAAAGCACTCATTTTTCTGCTGTTACTGACACCAGCACACGATTATCATCACCAAATCCTACATAATCCACTATTTTTTTATCATGTTATCCTCCACTGCCTTCATAGATTGTTCTGTCTACATATCCATATCCTCCTTACCAATAGTCTTATTATTACCCACCTGCATAACAGCTATATTAAGTTAGACCATTACACCTGCAAAGCAAAGGTGTGAGGAGGCATCAACATCAAAGACTGAAGGATGTACATAGAGCCTGAGGGCGACACATAAATTTGTAATGTTAATATCTTTTTATTTGTTTAGTTTAATGAACTAGTATTGATATTTGGATTTTAATATTTTTTGTAGATTTAATCCCCCTAAGCAACCTACAAATAAGATTAGGGACATCATGAGGAGTAGGTATGACGCTCCTTATCTATCTTGGGAAAAAATTATAGGACATAATATGTGATTTCAAGAGTTTTAGGTACATTGGTAGTAATTATCATAACTATATATTTTTTATATAATGATTAGTAATGTCTTCTACTTTGTATTTGTTAACCATAAAGATTTTAGGTGGTTGCCACAACATAAGAAATAATTTTGAGAAGAGATATTCAAATCACATGTGAGATATATTTACTAACATTAGAAAGTCAGGAAGGCGCCCCTTATGGATTAGTGAGAGTGTTTGGGGTGAATTTACAAGATCTTGGGGCATCCCAAATTATACAAGGAGAAGTGAGCATAATAAGTATAATAAAACTTCCTATTGTGGGATCTTGGAGAGCTCCCTACATTTTAACAGTTCAATTCCTCACACTTAGATTAAACAATGTCATGTAAAATTTTAACTCTTATTATACAAATAAGTCAACCAACTTCTGAGATTTTTTTTTTTTTTTTGGTTTTTTATTTTAACTTTATTATCTTAACAAAATTATTTGTGAAAAGAAACACCTTGTAGAGAGCTTACCGCATTGAGCTCTATACATACACACATCAACACTAGGAGAATCACCAGTGAGTTGATCATAGATCAAGGAAAGCTTATGTGAGTTTTAAAATTTATATAGTATTTATGTGTACAAGTTAAATCTATAAGGGTTTATATGTATTTCATTTGTTACAGGAGGATTATGAAAAAATTCACGATAATAAAGCTTCCATTGGTGAGGGATCCTTTTTAGGATCTACATAGCGCTTTAACTATAACATGTGATAACATGTAATGGGATGGATGTAAAAAATGGAGAGTATATAGATTAGACTCCCAAGCTTATCCATATGAGTCATAATCGTCCAGCTTAGTAGCCTACTGTATAGTAGCATTGAGGGGATAGTTAGCCGAAGGGTTGTTGCTTTGACCAAGGAGATAGAGCAGATGGGACAACTTAAAGTAGATATGCTTACATAGTAAATTGGATGTAAGCAGAGCTGAAAGCATTCAGGGAACAACGGTGACAAAAGATGGTTCAGAAGGCTGAGGAGAGTGAGAAACCTAAGAATGATTATATTTAATATATGTTGTTATTATTGTAATGAACTCATTTTTTTTTATTTGACTAACAAATTCAGACCATGTTGCGATCATATGTTTGTTTTATATATTTGTGTAATGAATGATTTTTTATCAATGTTACCTAAAATTATTATTTATGAGTTATATATGTATGTTAAAATGTGTTGCTATTATATGTTGTGACTTAGTATGTGTATCCATACGAAAACAAGGTCATGAGTATTTTTTTTTCTACATGTTTCTGATGGATTTTTTATTGGTAAGCATCGATGCAAAAAATTAATGAAAATTTTGTCAAAATTTCTAACATAATTTTTTATAGCATTTCTGCTAGAGATCCTCCAAAAATTTCGGCGAAAAATCTTGTCATATTTTTCGATGATTTTTTGTTCGGCGGTTAAACTAGCAATATTTTGTCGATAATCTACTAGAAATTTATTCCATCAGCAACTTTTTTTTCCTTTTGCATGTTTTACTCCCGGAAATGGTTCCGCCAAAAATTTTGATTTACAACAAAAATTTCTTAGATTTCCTACAGTTTTTTTTTTTGCTGGAAATCGCTCATTTTCCTATTGTGTGTTGTATATTATGTCAATCATTTCATCCTCACTTAAAAGATTGTATCATATTCAAAGGTTTCAATAATGTTAATTTTAGTTTAAAATCTACTTGGAAGAATATTATAGATAAACTTCCCTCATCCATAAGTCAATATTTCTTTGAAGGCTGTTTAAAAAATTTATTTAAGTTGATAAAAAATTCAACAACTAAGCTCCTTGAGCATCTACATATTATATGGTCAGCATTCATTTCATCATCTCTTCATTGATGGTCAAGAATTTGTAAGGGTTTGGAATTGGTTTGCAAAAAATTATGGCATAAATAGCCCAAATTAACATCCAAAACATCATTAACATATTATTAGCTTGAAAATTAACATTCATGATATTTTGTTCAAAAAGTCTTTATCAAAGCATTGGTTCCTTTCACTATTTTATGATTCACTAAGCTTGAATGGAATAATTAATAAAATTAAATGTAGGAGCACTAAATTTAGCTCCAATAGAATCATTTAGATAGTTAAGGCAAAATTAAATCACTTTATTTAGCAAATATTCTCTTTGAATATTTCCTTGATCATGAAGTATTTTTTTCAGTATTTAAGTCAAAATTCAAAACAGTCTATCTTATGGTCCATATCGATTTTCTAGATTCTAAAGCATTTTTGACAGTATTTAAGTATCTTAATAATATCGAAATTTAGTGATTTTGGGCTCATTGGATTCGTCTCATCGAGTCGCTCAATTCAACTAAAAGCATATTAAATTTGAAGTTAAGATGATCATGAGTTAATTTTGAATACTTTTAATTCAAAGATTGCATCAAGATTCTTGCAAATCATGACTTTTTTTGGAGCCATATCAATTATTATTATTATTATTATATGTGCTTATTATTATTTAAAAGGATCAGATAAATTCATATTTATCTGCTATATGACAACTTTTATTTTTTTAAAATAAAATCTGTATAGATAAATTCTATTTCAATAAGATTGTAGGATAAGCCCTTAGAATCATTTGAGGCCTGATCAAGTGTTGGACCGGCCCAGCAAATTTTGTCCAATTTGTAAAATGTAGCAAGCAAATATATCCTAAGGGGCTGTTTGGCATCAATTTTTTATTTTTTAAAAACATCTCTGTTACTCTGTTTATAATTTACTATTATTTTTAGTCATTTTTATGTTCGATTTATTAAAAAAAAATTCAATGTAATTTTTTAAATATTTTGAATTTTTTAAATATTTTGAATTTTTTAAGAACAAATTACCACCGATCATCACTAACATAATACGCTGCGGTTATCAGTGACATAGTATCAATGACCATCATTGCCAAGCAAATTAGGCCACCATTGACGGCAGCTTTCGCTACAACCACATATAACTAATTTATCATATTTAAAATCATAACAATATTTAATTTAAATCATTATAAAATTAAAAGTCTTAAAATGAGCAAATTTAGGCTTCTTTTGGGATGACTTTTTTACTGCTTCTTAAAGCAACTTTCTAGTACAAAAATAAAAATTTGTATGCTAAAAAACTGTAAGAAATTTATCCTAAATGAAGCCATCTTTATTTGGGATTGCTTTTTTAATGTTTCTTAAAGCAGCTTTTTATTACAAAAATTAAAATTTGTGTAGTAAAAAACTGCCTTACGAAGTAGTAAAAAATTCGTCCCAAATGAAATTTTTTAGAACGAACAGGAGAAAGCAGCAAGACCGAATGAACAAAATAAGGAGAAAGAGATTACATTCAGTGTCTAACTATTACAAATATTAAATAGACAACATAAAAGACTAGTAGCCAATACAATGGCGACACGTGTACAGAAGTATAACATGGTTATTAACATGCCCCCTCAAACTATTGTGTTGGAAGAGGTGATCGGTTTGGTTGCGAGGTGCTTGAACCGAGAGATGGAGAGTGGTTTTGTGAAGATATTTGGGATTTGAACTATGGTGGAAGTATGATGAATGGTGATGGTTTGATCCTTGATGCAATCCCAGATAAAATGACAGTCGACTTTGATGTGTTTGATTATAGCGTGGAAGACTGCGTTATTTGCTAGAGCTATTGCTGAGGTATTATCACAAAATATAGGAGTATGTGCAGAGGGTAAGCAGTTGAAGTCTTTGAGTAAACGGCGAAGCCAAATGACTTCAGCGATTGAAGCTGCTAGTGCTCTATATTCGGTTTCTATGGAGGATCTTGCAACTACATTTTGCTTCTTGACGCTCCAGAAGATTAAGGAAGATCCAAGATAATTACAGTAACCAAAAATGAATTTTCTATCAGTCGAGTCACCAGCCCAATCTCCATCTGCATAAGAGCAAAGAAAAAGAGTATCACGAAATAGTGGTAAGCCTGTGTGTAATGTACCTTGAATGTAGTGCAAGAGGCACTTGAGAGCGTCAAAGTGACTAGTAAGAGGATTCTGCATATGCTGTCAAATTTTGTTGACGTCAAAGGAGATATCTGGTCATGTGAGGGTGAGATATTGTAATGATCCTACTAGCTGGCGAAATAACGTCGGATTAGGTAAATCATGTGAGGTAGTGGCGTTGCAAGATGGCTTGAGTTGGGATGGAGTAGATACCGGTTTACAATTAAGCATTTCGGCTTTAGATAAGATGGATTCAGCGAATTGTGTTTGATTTAAATGAATGTCGTAGGTGGTGTGAATGGCTTGAATGCTGAGAAATTGAGAAATGGGTCCAAGGTTTCTCATTTTGAATTTAGTGTGAAGGTTTTGGAGTAGTTTAGTGATTTCAATTGAGGAGTTGCCGATAATAAGGATATCGTCAATGTAGACTAAAAAATACATTGAGATATCTGATTTATGATAGATAAGTAAGGTGGGATCAGATGAACTGAATTTAAAACCAAGAGTTTGAAGATGATCAGATAAGGTGGCAACCCACTATCGAGGTGACTATTTTAGACCATAAAGGACCTTCTTCAAGCGGCAAATGTGATTGGGATTAAGAATGTCAAGAAAGCCAAGTGGTTGTTTCATGTAAACAGTTTCAGAGTGATGGCCGTGAAGGATCGCATTAGATACGTCTAATTGATGAACTGGCAAGTTGTGATGAAGAGCGATGACGAGAAGGACTGTAATAGTGGGCATTTTGCGACTGGGCTGAAGGTGTCAGTGTAGTCTAGGACGTATTCTTGGTTAAATCCTTGAGCGACAAGTCTAGTTTTGTGCCGAGCTATAGTGCTGTGAGATAGGAATTTGGTGCGATAGGTCCAACGACACTCAAGAACATTTTGAGTAGGATTGGGAAGAATAAGTTCCCATGTTTCTTGTGATTGGAGAGCTTGAAATTCATCATACATGGCAGTTCGCCAATGTTTATATTTGTGGCTTGGGTGTAGCATGTTGGATCAGGAGTATTGTGATGAAGAAGATTAAAAATGACCTTGGGTTTTGAGTGTCCGGTTTTCGATCTTGTTTGCATGTGATGAGTGGTCGATCAATTAGGAATAGAGGTGCTAGGAGGGTGGCAGGGAGCATTGGCGTGAGAAGAGAATAGGGAGTAAGCGGAACTTGTGTTGTTGATTATGGAAGGAGTATTAATGGGTTGAAATGAGAGATATATGGTAGTGATTGAAGCATAATTAGAAAGCTGAGTGGTTGGGACCAAAAGTAGCAGAGGTGTATAATTTGTTGTAGATGAGGAATCGGTGGTTGTTGTGTGTTGTTGTTGATATGGAAATATAGCTTCGTTAAAAATAACATGTCGTGACGTAAATATTTTTCTCGTATTATGATTAAGGCATCCGTATCTTTTTTGGGTAGGGGCGTAGCCGATGAACACACAAGGAAGAGAGAGAAGTGATAGTTTAGAGGTATTATATGGACGAAGCCAAGGATAACATAAACATCCAAAGATTCGAAGATGTGAATAAGAGGGAGGCTTTTGATAAAGTTTGAGATAAGGACTTATATTATTTAGAACTTTAGTAGGTAATCTGTTGATGAGATAAACACTTGTATGCCCAGAGAGATTGAGGATGTTAGCTTCGAAAAGTAAGGTAGGAACAGTTTCCAAGATATGGCGATGTTTGCGTTCGGTGACACTGTTTCGAGCAGGGGTGTAAGGACAAAAAAATTGATGGTGAATACCCCAAGTTTTGCAGATAAGTTTGAATTGGTTGCTGAGAAATTCACCACCTCCGTCCGAGCGAAAGGTGATGATACGTTTATTAAATTCGCGATTGATCATTTTGTTAAATTCTATGAATTTAAAAATGACCTCAGATTTCTACTACAACAGATAGACCCAATAGAATTTAGAATATTCATTAATAAATTAAACCTAATATTTGTATCCTTGCATGAGAAGATCCCCAAACATTGAAATGAACTAGTTCGATAGTAGTAGAAGCTAAGGGTGTAGATTTAAGGAATGGTAATCGATGGCTTTTGGCCATTTTACATGAATTACAATGATATTAAGATGATTGTAAACAAATAGTAGAGATGTTATTTGCCAAATGTCGTTGAGTATTGGATGCAGGATGTTCGAAACAGTGATTGCAGAGATTGGGAATGGCTTGTGTGGAGACGAGAGCTAGAGATCAAGTAGAGGCAGATGAGTGGAGGAGATAGAGTCCATTAAGACATGGATTCTGTAGAAGAAGTTGTCCGGTCTTCGAATCCTGAATTTTAAACCCATTAGAAGTGAAGGTAATAGTACATTTATTGTCTGCAGTCAAGCGATGAATATAGACTAAAATAAAAGAAAGATTTGAAACGTGATAAAGATTCTTGAGATTAAGTTTACCGGTTGGGATAGGGAGATTAAGTTTACCAGTTTTAATATCTCGTATTATTTTAAGCATACCTCTATATTCTGTATTATTTTCATAATTATGATCTCTGCTTAATTAATTAAGAAAACCAGTTCAAAACAAATTATTTTTCCCTATTATGAAAAGGATTAAACGAAAGTTTTAATTAATTTTATTATTAATTAACTTAGTGAACTATTCCTATCTATATTGCCAACCCCTCTCAACTACCGTTACTGTTGACGGGCAACGGTCACCCTCCACAGGAGCCGTCAACGCTTCACATTGCCCATTCCTTAGTCAAGCTTCTATCCTATATCTTCTAATTTAGCTTTTCTCATCATTTATTACTTGCAAAGTTGCAATAGCAAAGTTGAGATGCATATTCTACTGAATTGAGAGCCATTAATTGTGAATTTGACTCAAAGAATTTTCTAACAAAAAAAAGTTTTTTTTTTCTTCACATCAAATTTGAATAGAAAATAAATGAGTCAAAACTCGCTCGAATCAAAATTTAATTGAGCTGAATTTGAACATAATCATGCTAATTTCAAATTGGATTGAAATATATATACGCATCGGCATATGTATATGCATATATATATTCATATATGTTGTGTTATTAATTTATCTTTGGAGAATAAAAATTGATTGAAATTAGATCAATTGTTAGGTAAAACTGAGCTTAAATCAATGATTTTATGTGCGACTCAAATTCTTAATCTGAAAAAATAACATTTTTTAAGAAAATAAGATTGAGGCTTCATTTGAGACAACCTTCTTATTGCTTTTTAAAGCGACTTTTTTGTACAAAATTTTAATTTAAAAAAAAAATTGTATTGAAAAACAGTAAGAAAGTTATTCCAAACAAAATCTTGCTTTCATGATAAGCAACTGTTAGTAAAAAATAATGCCTCTGAAAGACATTTTTATCACTGATATTTTAAATTTTTACCGTTAACTCTCTGATTGCTATATAAGAAAGGCATCTCCAAAAATTTCAATCAGCAATTTCCATATATTGTGCAAGAAGGGGAGCCTTATTCAAGCAAAGGAAAGATCCAAATATGATTATAAATTTGTAAACAAATCATGAAGAAACCAACACAAAAAACAAAAAACAAAAACAGCAAAAATATAATCCCCTAAATTCAAATTAATAACCAAGACTTGATAAAATTTTCTCTTTATAACTCTTTGTAGAAGGCTCCATATTCTTTGTACCGAGATCTCATAGCATAATATTCCATAGAAAATGATTTTATAGCTAGTCAAATTGCAGATGCTTGCTTCCAGTATCACCTGTTGCATTTTCCTGCAATCTATTTGGAATTCCTCTTGAACAAGGATTGATTTCTGCAAGGGGATTTGTGAATCCAAGCTTTTGTTTATTCCACTGATGATGAACATTATGAGCAGCTCTATTACCAGAAGAATCATTTATATCAGGCAAAAATCTACTATCACTTCTCCTCCAGAATTTTGAACTCAGGAATTCTGTGCCTGGTAATCTGCAACATGTTTTTGCTGCTGGATCTCTGTTCCTGGAAGATGAAACGACCAAGTCATGCGAGATTTCATTGAGTGTCATTTCGAGGCTGTTCACTCTTGCTTCCAGCGAATTTATGCCGTTCTGCGAGCTACCCATGAATTTCTGGAAAAAATTTAAAGGAAAATAGCATTAGAATAAGAAGAAGAAGAAGGTTGAGGAACAGATTAGAGATATTGATGCAGATATAGTTCTGAAATGAAAGAATAAGAGAAATAATATGTTAGATTAACAGAGCAAAACGGATCTTCTGTAATAACAAAGAGCAAAGAGTGATGAGGAGAAAAATTAACTCTAGGAAAGATACCTGGAGAAGTTCTAGTAGAATGGACTGCTGTTTCTCAATCTGAACTAATTGCAATCGAATCAAAGACAAATCACTATCTTTCTGGTCTACAATGAGCTCATCACAAGTTTGATCAGTTAGTTCCAAGCTCCCGTTCTCCTGTAATGGCACTACTTTAATCCCAGATTTCAACGCATCCATCTTTTTCTCCTCGCAGTTCTTCTCAAAGAGGACTCTTCTTGCTTCAAATTTGGATCTTCCATTGCCATTTTCATCAGCTCTTGCCTGATCTCCTCCACTCTTCCCACCTTTTTCATTGATTCCTGCATCAGGAACAGCAATTTCAATCCTCCAATCTGAATTCTTTGCTTGGCTGATCCTCCTTGATGCAACCGAATTCGGTTTCAGATCAATACTTGGACGAACGAGCTTCTTCTTCACAGAAGAAGGAATTGGAGATTCAGTAGGTGGAGGTGATCTGCTAGTTGGTTGCCTATTTCTCCTAGCACGGAAAGGAGAAGAAGACTGAACAGATGATGAAATGTTTATTGAAGTAAGTGAAAATGTACCACCTTCACTTGTATTCTCTGTAAAAAAATTCAAAAATAAAACCGCCAGATAGAAAACGTTGTTAAATCAAACTGAAATTGAGAACTGAAAAGGATCAAAAGATGAGAATAAAGTTACCAGCTTTGAGAGAATTTGGCTGGAATTCAGATGGATTCAGATCTTTGTCGGGGATTTCCTTCCATACGCCCATCATCCGGTTCATCGAATCCCTCACAATCTTCACCTGCATTTCAACAAGAATTAAATAAACCAAGATCTAATAAACCAGGTATAGAAAGAGATATATGATAAGAAATAAGATTTAAGAAAAAAAAAATAGAACCTTATCATAACGCCGGGCTTCAAATAAAGCCAGATAAGAGAGCTTAAAGCCCACAAGGCGATCCCTTTCTGCTACGGCGAGGCGGGTGAGCGCCTCTGCTGCCGCCTTCCTTGCGGACCAATCCTCACAAGCGAGGAATTCCACGAGACAGGGAATGACCGCCTGTAACGCGGTGGCGTCGCCGTCGATGCCGCCGGCGGCTACCACGCTGCCGAGCAGCGTCAGAAGTGCGGGCTTAGCCTTGGACGCGGGGCTTCGGACCAGCTTCACCAAGCGAGGAAGAAGACGGTGGAGAAATCCGGTTAGGTTGTCGGCGTTAGCGGCCGCGGTTTCATCCAATGCGGCGGCGAGGGAGTACGCAGAAACGGATTGGGGATTCAGATCCTGCTCTTGAAGAAGGGCGTCGGCGAGTGGGCGGAGGATAACCGGAACGAGAACAGACGGCGGCGATGCGGCGGCGAGGGAACGGACGGCGTCAATAAGTGCGGTTCGGACAGAGGAGTCGGGGTCGCGGAGGCGGCGGAGGGTGGCGGAGAGGATACGAGGGAGGTGGGGGGCGAGGGCGGCGGGAGGAAGGGAATGAGCGAGGAGTGAGAGGAGGCGAAGGGAGTGGCGGCGGAGAGGAGTTTTATCTGTTGGGCGAGTGTCGCCTACGGCGGAGACGAAGGGGGGTAGAGCGTCGGCGGTGAGGCTGCGTGCTATCGATTCGAGTTCGGCGGCTGCCATGGCTTCGGTGTCGCGGTCTGAAAGCTTGTTCATGAAGAGATTGACGCGTTGCCGCATCTCCTCTGGCCGATGCTTCGCCATGGGCAAAGGCGACGGTAGCCGGAATCAGGCAAAGATGGCTTTTTTAGTAATGGTAACTTCTCAGGGGATCTAAGGACGAAGAAGACGCGGAAATCTCGGGGCTTGACTCAATGTGAGAAGAAGGCAGAGCGGTGTTATTTAACCAGATTGTTGGTTACGGTAGTGAAGCCGATTACAAGTTGAAGGAAGGGGGGAGGCATTTCCTTAATTAGAATACAGAGTATGAATAGAAGGAAAAAATTAGGAAACTGAGAAGAATTGCAAGGTAATTTATAATATTTTATTATTATTTTATTGCCTGTGGAATTAAGTGACTGTTTTATATTTTAGACGAATTTATCCAGCAAATCTTGAATTTCTTGGATAATTATTTGCAATGACTGTCAGAGCATGCCGTACATATTTTAGGTAAGATATTAATTTATAATTGATATAAGTCATGCTCCAACATAACTTTCGAAAATTTTGAAATAAAATTTCAATGTATTTTTTTATTGGAAAAATAGCTATAACCTTTAATTGTAGGGAAAAACACTGCATACTCTATAAATTCAAAGGAGGCCTTGGTCTCTATTTTTTTTTGGAAGTTAAAAATATTATTTGTAGTCAAAATGATGGCTTGTCTCTACAATATTATTTTTATTTTAGTACCGTGGCTTTCTGAAAGATCTCAATAGATTTGATTCAGCACTATGAAAAGAAACAAAATATAAGATAGATTTATTTCACTTGAGCTTTTTTAATATCATATAACTTGTGCATTGGATGTTATATATTTATATGCATAAGAGGACTTGAACAATAAAGGGAAGAGGAGATAGATCCTGTGAGCGACAGGGAAGGTTATGGTGTGGTGTGATGATGATTAAGGCTGTATAAAGTGCAAAAAAGTTGGAGTAGTGGGAAGACATTTGAGTTGGTTGATAGCATATCAATAGTTCCTTATTTGTGTGTAACTTATCGCTGTCCTGCAAATTAAGGATCTGAGAATCGGAGAATTATTTTTTATGTAGCCAATGAAAATGAGAAGGTGACAGAGCTTTCATGAGCATGTCGGCGGGTTGATCTGCTAAATGAATGTGGTGGACTGAAGCTTCCTTGGTTTTGATCCTATCTCAAATGAAGCAGTAGTTTATTTTGATGTGCTTGATGCGAACATACAACATTGGATTGTTTGCTAGTGCAATTGAGGAGATTTCATCACAATGAAGAGAATGGGCTAGTTGCGATGGGAGGAAGGTGAAATTCAGTAAGGAAATGACAAAGCCAGACAATGTCAGAGGCAGTAGCAGTGATAGATATATATTTGACTTAGCTGGATGACTTGGCAATAATGGATTGATTGTTGATGCTCTAGGAAACTAATGCATTGTGGAGAAATGAGCAGTTTCCAAAGATGGATTTTCTATCAATGCAATTAGCAACCCAATCAGAATTAGCATATGGCCGAAGTGTATTTGAGGAGATGTTTCAGAATGTAAACATAAATATTAAATGGGTTGCATGAATTGACAAAGTTGGTTGGTTGTAAAGGAAAAGTTAAGACGAGTTATAGTAAGATATTGAAGGGAGCCAATAATTTTGTTATAAATAACTAGATTTATGAAAGGTTGATGCATGTCAGGCGTAGAGGGGCTAATTTGATTGAGAGAGGAGAGGTTGCATGTTTGTAGTTAGTCATGCCATATTTTTGTGGGATTTTGGAGGTGTATTGAGTTTGATTTAGGATATAAGAGATAGAGGTGGAGATAATTTGAAGGCCAAGAAATAATTATATGGGGCCAAGGTCTTTGAGGGAGAAGCAGGCTTGGAGGTCGAAAATGACAGAGTTGAGGGTGGGTTGGTGATCGTTGGTGATAAGAATGTCACCAACATATTAGAGAAGATAGGTGTTAGTGGTGGTGGTATGATGTATGAGGAGAGATAGATCCAAGTTGCTGAAGTCAAATCATTGAATCAGGAGAAAGTTGGAAAAGGTTTGAAACCACTAGTGAGGGGCATATTTGAGACCATAGAGAGCCTTATGGAGTTTGCAGACAAGTTTTGGTTGTAAGGGATCAATGAAGCCAAAAGGTTGTTTCATATACACGATGTTAGTAAGGGTACCGTGAAGGAATACCTTGGATATGTCTAGCTAATGACCTGCCACTTGTTGTGTAAGGCAACTGTGACAAGAATGTGGATAGTTGGCTACCGGGTTACAAGTGTCAAACAAGGTTATACAAAGTCCTTGTTTGAATCCTTAAGCCACAAGATGAGCTTTGTGGAGCCATCGAGTTTCAATGTGGTTTTAAAGGTCTAGCAACATCCTAAAACTAGTTGATTGGGACGTAATGGGATAAGGGACCTGAAAGTTCATTTAGGCTGTTAGGCCTTGGAATTGTCCCAAGGCTAATCAAGAGGGAGGGTGAATTGGTTATAAAAAAATTCATAGATATTTGAAAATCTTTTTAGAAAATATAATCCACTGATCCTGAATTATGCAGATATTTTAAAGAAACAAGTATTACAGGATTTTTCAACCACATAAATAAAATCAAATACGAAAATAAAAATGCAAGAAAAATAAAAAGTAATAGAAGAACACCAAATTTTATATTGGTTCAATCCAATTAGACCTACATCTACTCCTTAGAGACTCCTTCTACAGGTATTGTACTAAACACAAGTGACTCTTATTTTGCCCCCACAACAATGCGAAGAACCCTTTACAAAGTCTCTTTTCACCAACCTGTTGTGGCAGATAACCGTCATCTTTTACACTCTCCAAGTGATGGCAGCATACATTCACATCTTTTTTCACCGTCCTGGTGAAGACAGAGTACATACTTGTCCTTTTTCACCCTCCTTATGAAGGCAAAAAATTGTCAGGTCTTTTTTTCAGCCTCTTGGTGAAGGCAGAGAACCTTGATTCAATCTTGAAGATCTCCTCTCAAGTGCCTCTAAAGTTGTTGGGTAGAAACTTTGAAGAATACAAAGACTTTATATCATATTGTACGAATAGTTCAAAAATGAATGTATTTTTATGGGTGGTAAGCCATTAAGAATGTATAAGATTATGCCCTAAGTATCTATATGAGACCTAATTGCATAAATATTATCTACAAGTATTTTTTTTTATGTTGGAGAGGTATTGAGACATGGAAAGCTCTTTCATAAAATATTGTGAAGTTCATTCTTGAGTTTGATGACTCTTGAGTGGTATGTAGGTTATAAGCATTTTTCAAGGGTGGACCAAATTTCATGGCATGTGTTTAGATTGAGAATGTGGAGTTAAATAGATGGGGAAATGGTGGAGTAGAGGGTGGCTAAAAGATATTGGTCACGAAGAAGCTAATTATTGTGTTATGGATTAGATAAGATTTCATTAGTAGTGGATATGAAGTGTTTGGGAGGACAGCTATCGATTCCATTGAGAAAACCAACAACCCCATTGGTATAGAGCATCTTGAGGCTTTGGAAACACCATATGCTGGTGGTTTTCAGTGTTTAATTGAACATGTATGTTGTTCTTAATGTTAGCATGAAGAATTTGAGCGAGGAGAGGTATATAATATCTATCACTCTTGGAGTTGAGTTGTGAGGGACGGTTGTTGAAGTGGAGGAAAATTCGTCCATCTGATTAGATAGGTTGAAACGGAGGTTGTTGGGCTTAAAGCTCTGACACTCTGAAAGATAACTAACTCAATGGATTCAACATAATGAAAAGATATGAAATATAAATAACATGAGATAAATTCGGTCCATTAGAGCTTCTTTTACTGTCATACAACTTGTGCATTGTAAGTTACATATTTATAGGCATAAGGGAGCATGAACAGTAAAGGGAAGGGAGACGGGCTTTGTGGTAGCATGCAATATTATGGTATGGTAGTTGGAAGACATTTGAGTTGGTTGCATGCATATCAAAAGGTCCTTATATGTGTATAACTTATCACTTCTATCTTCTATGGAATTAGAAATCAGTCAACGAATGTCAAATGAATATGAGAACATTATAAAGGTCAACTAGTGCACTATAAAATTTTGAATTATTTATGAATTTGGAACACTAAATTTTAAAATGTGTAAAATTGATAAGAATTGAGATATATTAATGTACTTTGAGGGGGTTGTCCAATGATTATCTAAAATTGTTCTAGAATATTCATCATATTATCATACAAGTGCACCAAATCATGCCCTTGTTTGAAAAGTCTATACAATGTTACCATTAAGTTAACCTGATAAATAGTATGAGTCATGACTGGTTCGAACAATCGGTGGTCAACAAAGTCTTTAATCAACAAAAGGAAAAGATCATCTTGAAGCACTTGACTCCATCAAAAGTAGTATTATTAGCCAACTGTGAAAGAGAAGTTTAGGATTTCTCTTATTTTTTAAGAGATGAGAGAGAGAGAGGGAGAGATTAGACTTCGGATCTTTCCCACTCAGATTTCTCATTATTTTGTTTTTCAAACCACAATTATATTTCTATTTTCCTATTGATTTCTAATTGTTTTTTAAGAAATTTTTATAATGAGAAGCTGTTTTTTATGATCATAGTCGCTAATGCGTGGTAGCTTTAAGAAAAAAATTATTCAATTATATATATATATATAGCAACAATCATGATTTAGCTTAACATGATTAATCAATCAATAATATATACATAGAAACATAAATGGGCGATCATAAAATAATCATTTTTGACGCGTCATCACAACTTGTTCAGTAAGGTCAGATCATCAAATTTTATCAATAATTAACAAATACATTAAAATATAATAAATTTTATCTATGAAAATGAAACATTGAAGTTGTAAAACCAAAAAGACATCTCAACAAAACAAAGCTGCTAAAATAGAAAATAATGATTCATATCTGCACCTTATTAAGGTAGCGTAAGACTGTTAATATATGATGCTGATGAAAGACTTAGGTCATATTTTTTTTATTTAAAATATATATTTAATAAAGAAATTATATTTGATGTCGTGTTTCTATTTCCTTTCAAATATATTTTTTATATATTATGATGTTTTCATCTATTTTGAAAATAATTTTTTATAAAATAAGAAATACGTATAGCCAAAGCTATTTTGTTCATAAAATAAAATAAAAAAGTAAGAGCTTAATTATTTAATTATTTTGCGTTTGGTTCAGTTGGGTGGGAATATAATTTAATAACAAAAAAAGTTTAGGGCTTAATATATTTTAAAATGAGTCATAATTTCTCAATTATATTTAAATAATATAAAATTATTTGGTTTCAAGATATATAGACATGATAAGGATAATAAAAAAATATTTATTATAAATTTTAAAATATGAAAACATTTACACATAATTAGCATAATGTTGATTAAATTAAAGTTAAAACAAAATTATCTCAGGAAAGAAAAGGATAGAGTTGGTCCTCTAATTTTTTTGTTGGATCATTTAAGTTAATATTTAAAAAATCAAAATATTAAAATTTGTCTTTTAAATCATATTGGAGATCATATTGAACCTTTTTTTTAATTAAAACTCACAAGAGAGATCTATGTGTTAATATAAAGCAAAATTACAAGTCTTTAATGACTCCAAAACCCACTAAAATATAACATTTAAAACAAAACCTATGAGCCTCGGAATCAACCTAATTATAAAGATCATACCTAAAACAAAATTAAAAACCAGCCAAAGAACCAGCTACTAGCAGATGTCCCAGAAAAAACCACCAGCATCCATGCAGTTTACTACCTACTATCGTGAATCAATGCCATGCAAGCATCAACCTAATCAGTAGCACATAAACAACCAACCACAACCAAAGAATTACTGCTTTGTAGCTTTCTTTTTGTTATTTCACCTACTACGGTTCCCGCCATCAAGTCTCGATGCATCATCTTCGATACAAATCACCTTCAAACTAAACAAATCATTCGTAGGCTCAACCAAGTCATTTTGAACCTTCATACCAAGTTATGGTACAATTTTGATCGATCCTTATAGCTATTTCAATAAAAATTTGTGATTAATATTAATAAAAAATATTAAAATAGATAATTTATTCTGAGATAATTATATTATTAATACATCACACGAAAATTATCTTGATCGGGCACGAATCTCGAGGCAAAAAACTAGTTGGAGGCTTCAAAAATTAATTTCGGGAGCATATGAATTCCAATTTCAGCGAGCTTACAGTCAAACTGAGCGTCTCGGAAATACAAACCCAACGACACCAAGATCAACCCAATCCGAGCCCAAATGAGTCCGAATCAAGGGTTCAAAGCGCTGTTGGAAGGTTCAAACCGCAATTTGAGTTACCAAACGGTCTCCGATTTTGACGAGCTTATACTCGAATCGAACGGCTCGACGAGACGAATCCAAC